>NW_006922351.1:130836-153288 GCF_000298275.1 Orycteropus afer afer
AAAAAAAAATGGAATTAGAAATACCATTTGACCCAGCCATTCCAATACTCAGTATATATCCTATAGAAGTGAGAGCCAAGACAATAAAGGATATGTGCACACCTATGTTCATCGCAGCACTATTTACAATAACCAAAAGATGGAAACAACCTAGGCACCCATCAACAGAAGAATGGATAATAAAACTATGGTACATACACACAATGGAATACTATGCAACCCTAAAGAATAATGTAGCATCTGTAAAACACTGCTTAAAGTGGATGAACTTGAAGGAAATTATGCTAATTAAAATAAGTCAATCACAGAAGGACAAATATTGTATTAGTCCATTACTGTAAATGGTCAAGGAAAGGTTTCTTTATGGAAGGAAATTTTCTTTGTTGGTTACCTGGGGTGGGAGTGGAGAGCAGGGAACACTGTTAGATAGGTAGAGACAAGTATTGATTTGGGTGAAGAAAAGATCAATGTACCAAAAGTCAGTGATCAACACAGTGGCATTGAGGAAGAAGAAGACATAGAGAGGTGCATGGTAGGTACAGACAACAAAGATGAACCTTTTGCACATACAGTACTGTGTTGTCAGTGAAGGCAAACATTGATATACAGGTGGATAGATGGGTGGACAGGCTGAACTATTAGGTATGTCTATTCAGGTGGGATGTGTGCCCATAAATATGTATAAGGTTGATAGACAATGATTCTACAAGTGTATTGGTATGTTCTGTAAGAATTCCCAGGTATATAGAACAGCTGACAAGGGACAAGGATGTAGTCACTTCTTAGCCAGAGCCTGCTACCCAGAGGGAGCAAGTAGTTGGACCTGTATGCTTGGGTCCATAGTCCCAGGGGACACCAAGCTCAGTTGGCATAGCATAATATACAAAAACATTGTTCCACGTCCTATTTTGGCAAGTAGTAACTGGGATCTTAAAAACTTGCAAGCAGCCATCTAGATGCAACGATGGGCCTCTCCTCATCAAAAACAAAGAAGAATTAAGAAAACCAAAGACTCATGGAAATAATCTGTCCAAGTGACTGGTACACCATGTGATCCTCAGCCTATACAACTATGAGACCAGAAGGATTAGATGGTGCCCGGGTACCACTGTCAACCACTCCTAGCGGGATTTATGTAGGAGATCCTAGATAGAGGGGGAGAACAATGTGGATCAAAACTCCAAATCATGAAGCAAAAAAAAAAAAAAAAAAAAAATTGGGGACCAGTTTTGCTGGTCTGATAGAGCCTAATGGAATCCCTGAGACTATGGCCCCTAGCTGTCCTTCAGGCCTGGAATTGAACCCACTCCTGCAGCTTCCGGTCAAACAAAAGACAGACATATGAGCTGAACATTTATATTAGGTACATACACTCCTTGGAGAGAACAATCATGGGAGAGTAGAAGGGTTTTGTATGCACTGGGAGACAGCTCATGGGGCAGGAGTACATGGAGGAAAGAGGTAACTCTGGGGAGGAAGTGGGAGGGGAGCTGTTGCATTGTGGCAAATTGTAGTCAATGTCATGAGAAAAAGTGTATGTGAGCTGCTGGATGGAAAGTGAATTTGCTCTATAAACTTTCACCCAGATTACAGTGAAAAATAAAATAAAATAAAATAAAAGACATGAGCTTTGGAGAGACAAAAGGCACTTAGAATACAGAGATAATAAAAAGTGTCTTAGTCTCATGCTATAAAGTTGATACTAAGAAAGTGTTATGAGGGCGCAAAGAAAATATAAAATAATACTTTTAACATTCACTTCCATTAATTTAGTTTATTGTGTGCCAATCCTATGTTGGAAGTAATATTATTGTTTCATGTGATAGAAGAGGAAACAGAATGCTATCTAGGGTGTCAGTGGGTATGGAACACAGCTTGTAATAGCACAGTGGTTCTCATAGTTTAGTGTACACCAGAATTACCTGGAGAGTGGTTCAATACACAGATTGCTGAGTTGCATCCCCAGAAAGTCTGGTCAGTAGGTCTGTGATGAGGCCTGAGAATTTGTATTTCTAATGGTTTCCCAAATGACTCTAATGCTGCTGGCCTGGCAACTACTGCTTGGAAAAAAAAAAAAAAAAAAAAGTGTATGACAAGAATTTAAAGACTAAACTATTTGTCATTAGTCATTTCTGACACATACTGAACATACAGGTCAGAATAGAAATGTCTTATAGGGTTTCCAAGGCTGTCATCTTTGTGGAAACAGACTGTCACATCTTTCTGTCACAGAATGGCTGGTGAATTCAAACCAAGGACCTTTCAGTTAGCAGGCAACTTTAACCACAATGCACTTGGGAGCTCTGGTAGCGTAGTGGCTAAGGTTTTTGACTGACAACCAGAAGGCTAGTGGTTCAAACCCTCCAGCCACTCCCCGGAAAGAAGGTTGGGCAATCTACTTCTGTCCTAGACAACCCAAGGAGGGGTCACTATGAGTTGGATCAGACTCAACAGCAGTGAGTTTTGTTTTGGTATTTAGGGTTCTGAGACAAATATACTAACATTAAAATCCTTACTGTAGTTCATGGTAGTAGTTTTAAACTTCACACATGACTTAGCTCCTTTAGAGTGTCACTCATCTCCCACAGGCAAAGAAAGTGATTATTCAGTATTAAAGCCACCCTTCTAGGATCCTCTAAATTAGCTATGCTTTCCCTGGTGCAAAAATTGGATGGCTTGGGATATCTCCACACCCTTGTGTCAGCTTCTCTTCTGAAGGCCTGTTTCTCCTCGTTCTCCTCCTGATTGTTGATATTTAAGTAGAAGTTCTACTCATAATCCCCAATCAGGCAGAATAAATCCCTGCTGTAGTCTAACATCTTACATTCCTATGATGGGACTTTATCTTATTCACGCTTCTCTTTGAACTTTGATTCAATTCTCAACATGATCCTGGCTAAGAATCTCTTCCCTATTTAGAGGATATATAATGGCTGGAACTTTGCCAGGCACTGTGCTTTGGTGAATAAAACACCTTTTTGAAAAGTTTACAGTTTACTGAATTCAAGAAAAAGGTCAAAGCTTAAATAAATAAACATGGGTATTATCTATACAACATTTGACATAGGAGAGTCTTTAAAATCGCAGGAAAAGTGTAAAAAGAAATAGTACAATGCAGTTGAGAACAGATTTTGGAAGGAAGCTACTTTCTTTAGAAGGTGAAAGGAAGAAACTTTCTGTATCTCACACCAGTACCACTGGAGAGTCACTCTGAATTAAGACCACTTCTGAAGATTTGGAAAAATTAACAATCATTTCGGGCCAAAATCATCTACAACTATTTTGAGATACCCTACAATTTACTTAAGACTGTTCACAGTACAGAAGTCACAATCCCATTTCTTTTTCATCAATTGCTAATGGACTCAGTCAAGACTGTATTGTCACAAAACCCCACAATGTATTTTATGACTGTACAGCAAAAACCTATTCACACTGCAGTTATTTTTACTTTCTTATCTTGCAAAAATTTTTAACCAAGATATGAATAGATGAAAGACTGGCTATATTTTACTTTGGTATTTTTAAAAACCTCTTTATTTGAGCACATTTACTTGTAGGAACTAATACATAAAATACATTTTACTATTTCTGGTTTTCACTTCTATTTTTCCCACTACCATGTTTTTATAAAGAAATCCAACATAATTGTAGCTGTTGGTTCAAAAGGCTTAGAGATGGTAATATCCAGTGAAAAGAGGCAGACATATCAACAAAGTGAAAGGCCCTCATCTTCAAAGAACTGGCATGAAATATATTAATGAATTATTTGTTTTTAAGGTCCCAGTGCCTTAAGGCGTGTTCAGGATCCAGACCTAAAAGCAATGTGCTTTTGAAAAACTGAAAGTGACAGTACAAAATCTGGAAGGCTGTTCATTGCAGAAAACAGGTGCATGTCATCTCATCTATTTCCCTGACATACATTCTGCACTATTCATCAATCTGATTCCTTTCTTCTAGAGCCTAACCTTTTGGTGACAGTAAACATGACTTGATAGAGGGTCCGACACAGAAATTACATGATCTTTAACCTTTTTCTGATTTGGGACAGGTTTGGGACACATCTGGACTAATCCATCAGGGAATCTTTGGAATTATAATACGACAGTGATCTTCAGCAGCAAACAGCCCCATGTTTGCATAAAATCCCTTCTGGTATAATTTAAATAAATAAATAAATAATGTTCATCTGAAATAAGCTAATTTACTTAGAATAAAAAATCTTTCCCATAAAATGAAAACCAATAGTCTAGCATATATATTTATTTAAAAATTTTGTGTCAACAATATATTCTGGAATATATAGCTTGCAAATTTATCCTTATGGATTTATACTGAACAGAGATGTATTTGAAATATGAAAAAGGCACTATAAATCATCTATAGAATTTCACCATTGGCCAAGTTAGGATTTTTGATCTAATTATATCTATTGGTGAAAATGCCCTCATAAATGAAGGGAGTTCTGGTAATGGGATTGCCGGATGAAATAGTATTTTTATTTCCAACTTTCTAAGTAATTACCATACCATTTTCCACAATGGTGATATCATTTTACATTTCCACCAGCAGCGTATCAGAGTCTCAATCTCACCATATCAAGTATGTCTAGGAAAAGTGGAATATACCCATGCCCATATATAAGTTTTGCAGATGATATTTCTACATATGTATTTGTATGTGCTATAAGAATCTCCGTATATATAATAGTGCTAACAGGAGGCAAAGTCAAGATCTCTTCTTAGCAACAGCCTGCCACCTTGAGGGAGCAAGTTGTTGGGTTGTGGGCTTGGGACTGTTGTCATAGGGCACATCAAGCCCAACTGGCATAACATACTACACACAAAAAATATTGCTCTACATCCCACTTCAGTGAGTAGTGACTGAAGTCTTAAAAGCTTGCAAGTGGTCATCTAAGATGCAGCAATTAGCCTCTCCTCATCCAAAGCAAAGAAGAATGAAGAAGCCAAAAGACACATGGAAACAATTAGTCCAAGTGACTAGTGGACCATGCAAACCTCAGCATATATGAACCCGAGACTAACAAAACTATACGGTGCCCAGCTACCACTGTTGACCAGTTGATAAAGGGTCAAAATAGGAAATCCTGGATAGAGTGGTAGAAAAATGTGGAACTAAACTAAAAATCTTAAAAAAAAACAAAAAAAACAAAACAGGTTTACTAGTCTGACAGAGACTGGTGAAATCCCAGAGACTACAGCTCCTAGTAACCCGTCATACCTGGAATTGAAGTCACCCCAGTGGCTTCCAGCTAAACAGTAGACAGGCATGTAAAGTGAACTTTTATACTATGTAGGTAAACTCCTTAGAACAATCAACCTTAGGAGATCAGAAGGACATTATTTGCATAGGGAGATAGCTCAGAGGGCAGGAATGCACAGGAAAGAAAAACACAGGGTAAACGAAACCTCAAAGAGGAATTGGGAAGAGAGCTGTTATGTTATGGGGATTGCAATCAATGTTATGAAACAAAATGTGTACGAACAACTGTCTGGAAAATGAATTCGCTCTGTAAACTTTCACCCAAATCTCAATAATAAAAAAAGAAAGAAACAAAGAAACAAAAAGAAGAGCATTCTAAACTACTTATTCCTACAAAAAATATCTGTCTGATAAAAATGCATGGTTAAGTATGAATAAAGCTACCACATCATGGTGAAAGGAAAGGAACAAATTACATTCGATTGTATGCATTCATAGTTCTCATATTCTGGGGCAGAAAACAGTGCTTTCTAATCCATTTCTTTTTTTCTTCTTCATGAAGCAAATTAATATAAAAATAATCATATTCTGAACATGAAGAAAATCATGAAAATGTAGCATAATATTCTCTCAATAAAAGACAAAAAGGATATTTGTCTATCAACACCACAATTGTTTTAATGCTTTTATTCACATTCACACATAACTTTAAACATCGAACTACTAAAATCACACACAACAAGCAAATTTCCTACCCTCTCTTGCCCTTTCCACTTTATCTGACTTTTTCTGATGCCTATGAAAAAGCAGAAAATCCCCACTGTCTTACCTTGTTGGACAATTGTAGCCCCTCCATTTCCTTTGATACTATAAAGTTTCTGCAAATATGTTTACCATAATAATTTTAGTAACTTATTAAGTCGGAATGAAAATTATAGCTGAACCATTTAGCAGTTTGTCACTCAATAAATACCAAGAGGAGTCCAGGGGTGGTGAAAAAAGTTAATGCACTCAGATTATAACAGAAAGTTTAGAGGTTGGAGTCGACCGAGACACATCTCAGAAGAAACGCCAGGTGATCTGCTCCATAAGCTCAGACACTGAAAATCCTATGTATCGTAGTTTTACTGGGACATACATGGGGCAGCCATGAGTTGATATCAACTCAATGGCAACTAGTATGTAGAAGAATTGGTGGAACTGCTTTTTCTAGTCTAATACTTATTTGAACCATTTTTTTTTCCTATAGCTGAAATGTATAAATTTTTCAGCATTGCCTATTGTACTTGTTTTTGTTAGGGGCTGTCAAGCCAGCTCCAACTCATAGTGACCCTATATACAAGAGAACAAAACACTATGCAATCCTGCACCATCCTCACAATCATTGCTGTTTTTGAACCCATCATCGCAGCCACTGTGTCAATCCATGTCATTGAGGGTCTTCCCCATTTTCACTGACCCTGTATCTTACCTAGCATCTTATTCTTGTCCAGGGTCTTGTCCCTTCTGACGACATAACCAAAGTATAGAGCAATTTGGTTGTATTTCCTCTAGGACAGATTTGTTCATTCTTCTAGCAGACCATATTCAATATTCTTAACCCACACTACAATTCAAATGCATCAATTCTTCCACATGTTTCTTTATTTATTGTTCAGCTCTCACATGCATATAAGGCTGCTGAAAATACCATGGCTTGAGTCAGGTGCACCTTAGTCCTTAAAGTGACATTTTGCTCTCAAGCACTTTAAAGAGGTCATTTGTAGCATATCTGTCCAATGGCATCATTTGATTTCTTGACTGTTGCTTCTATAGGTGTTGATTGTGGATCCAAGTAAAATGAAATCCTTGACAGCTTCAATCTTTTCTTTATTTATCATGATGTTACTTACTGGAATTAATAGGATTATTTTTAACTACCTTGACCAAATGAACAATGTATTTTTCCAAGATAGAAATACAGATGACACTTTATGTTTCTACTATACAATTTTATAGTAGATTGCCAGACCTTTCTTTTGAGGTGCCTCTGGGTGGACTCTACCCTCTAAACTTTTCACTATGGGATGTCATACATGTAAATATAGGTTTATTTCATTATGTTTCTCATATTTTTTCCTTATATGACCTTAAAGGAATATTTTATAAATAAATAATTAAGCTTCAGTTTGTCTCTCTCCATTTAAAATGAAGGCTTTGTTTGTGTCATTCACTTAACATCAGTGCAGTAGTTATGTTTGTGTGTCAACTTGGCTGGGCCTGGTTGAGTGGCTGTGCAACTGGTGCTAGTTATTCCCCATGATGACACTGGCAATCAACTCCATGATGGGATCTACCACAAGCAGCTGAGTAGCTGCCTTTGGGATGTGGTCTGCTCACTGTATTTAAGGGGAAGCCTTGGGAATGGTATCTGGTCTATGGCATGCTTGGACCCTGCATGTAGCTGTGTCATTGCTCAGCAACTTGTTATGCTTTGCCAACCTTGACACTTACAATGGACTTAAGTTAATGGCCTGCCCTGTGGTTTGGTAACATCAGGTCTGTGCCTTTTTATTTGTCAAACTTGCGGTGTCTCAGCTTCAGCAGCCAGCAGTTGTCTGAGTGAAGAAACACCTCTAGCTCCAGTGGGCATGGAGCAGGAGGCAGAGCTGGACCCCAAGGTTGAGGGGCTTTCACCCAGCCCCTAGAGCCTGGCACTTTGAACTTGGACGTAAAACCTCCATATTGTAAGAATAAACTCCTGTTTGTTAAGGTCATCCCATTTGTGGTATATTCTTGTCAGAGCGGCACTAGGTAACCAGAACAAGCAGATAGTTGTACAGTAGCATTTAAGTATGTACAGAGCTCTCTAAACAAATGCCTGATTCTTAAAATCCTTTTTATTCCATTTGTATTTAGAATTAATGCAATATGCCTTTGTAAAATAATATACTACTTTTACAAGTCAAAATGACTTCATAATTAATTGCTTTGTTCTAGTTGCTGCACCCCTACAATAGGATAGGACATATTTCTAATTAGCTAACTATTCAATTTAAAAATCATATTAGGTCCATAGTAGTGGAAAGTTTTCATTAAAAAAAAAAAAATAGCCTCATGAAATCTTCTTAATAGATGTATTGGTACTACACATAGGGAAAGCACAGTAGAAAGCGACCAGGTGGCTAATGGGGGCACATTTCCATGGATAGCAGCAAGAGACAGGCAAATTTTGGCATTTTACCTAGAATTTATCCTGAGAAGATCATAGAAAATGTAGCTGTGCTGTAACTATGATGGTTGGGCATGAAGTGTGGAGTAAGGCCAATAGGTTGACAGGGGATTTTATATTGATTAGTCTTTTGGTGACAATATCAGCTTCAGTTTAGACAATCGCTGCAGTCTCCAGATGTTTCACCTCATATGGGGATTGAAGGTTCTACAGCCAACTCCACATTGACCTGGATTATTTCTGTTTTGTTGTCCTTTCTAAACCTAGTCCGACCACATGCATTGTTGGCACTCACAAGTAGATTGAGGTTAAGATGTAGTACTACCATAATACTCTCCATGACTGTTATTAAACACTCTCAGCCACCCCCCATAAATATACCAGCAACTAAAACTAGTGTGGCTGTCAAACAAACTTATCTTCAAGATAATTCTTCAGCTCTAAATGCCCCTTTCTTAGATAATCTGAAGCTTTCCTTAATGGCATAGAGCATATGCTAAAGAAATATTTGTTTACTGAATAAAGAGTTAGTAAGTAGGTGAGATGAATGGCAAGATTCTACGTCAAATTTCAGGTTTATGTTTTTAAATGATCTACTTTTAAATCTTGGGATATCTCTTGGATCATTGACGTTAAGGGTAGGACACCTAAACACATGAGCTCCAACTCATGGTGACCACATGTGTTTCAGAGAAGAATTGTTATGTTCCACAGGGTGTTTTCTGTTTTATTTTGTTTTGTTTTAAATTATTATTATTATTTTAACTGTTTTGCCTTCCCTTAACCCAGAGCTCTCTAAACAAATGCCTGATTCTTAAAATCCTTTTTATTCCATTTGTATTTAGAATTAATGCAATATGCCTTTGTAAAATAATATACTACTTTTACAAGTCAAAATGACTTCATAATTAATTGCTTTGTTCTAGTTGCTGCACCCCTACAATAGGATAGGACATATTTCTAATTAGCTAACTATTCAATTTAAAAATCATATTAGGTCCATAGTAGTGGAAAGTGTTACTAATATGTTAATGGTTTACCCTTCCTTCCTTTCCTCCACTTAGTAACCATCAAGGAATATGTCTTTTTGTGTGAAACACTTTTCCTGATTTTTTTACAAAAGTGGTCTTGTACAATATTTGTTCTTTTGTGATTGATTAGTTTCATTTAGCATAATGCTATCTAGGTTCATCCACAATATGATCTGTTTCACAGATTCTTCATTGTCCCTTAATGTTGAATAATATTCTATTGTGTGTATGTACCATAATTTGTTGTTCTGTTCCTCCATTGATAGATATTTAGGTTTTTTACACCTTTTTTGCTATTGTGAATAGAGCTGTGGTGAACATGGGTGTGGATCTACAGAGCTTTAATGGGTGTAGATCCACACCCATGTTGTGGTCCTTCAGAAGTAGTTCTCTGAGCCTTTCTTCCAAAATGCCTCTGGGTGGATTTGAACCATGGCAAACCTTTAGGTTAGCAGTAGGTGTTTATGAGTTCTTAATCATTTGCACTATCCAGGGACACCATAGGATAGATCAGTGGTGAACTTATATGCATTCTAACAAATATCTGGTAAATATAAGTGTAGGTGAGCAACTTAGTCACTTGAACTGAGTTAATTTTTGGGATAGGCTCATATTTTAATTATAAAATGGATATGAGGCAGTATAGTCTGCTTGACAATATTCAGAACCTTTTTCCAGATATGTACAAAAATAAAATGAAATCTGGGTTTTCCAGATGAATATGAGAAAATTTGCATAAAGCTTTGATATTACTTAATAGTAGATAAATAATGAGATTCTCATTTCTCATTAAGGGGGAGGAGAGTTATTGATTTTGGATAAATAACAATAAATAGTGATATTTAAAAAGGAAAAATAACAGTATCTCATAGGAAGAAAGCCAATTAACAGAATTTCTAGTGTTTTCTGTCAGTAGTTGTCTTCATAGCAAGGGAAACAAACAAATGTGATGGAGACTCAATAATTAAATCTGCTGAAGATTCTACAAGTGTTTTTCCTGCTACTATAGCTCTTCAATAAGGTGATTGCTTCATTGGATATACCATTCAAGTGCATGTATGTCTGCCTAGAATATTCAAAATATAACCAAAGTCTATTTTTGAACATTCAAAAAATAAAGGCTATGTGATAACTAAAAACCCAACCCAACCATATGCCACTGTGTTGATTCTGACTCACAAAATCCTTTGGGACAGGGTAGAACTGCTCTATAGGATTTCCAAGGCTGTAAATCCTTAGGGAAACATATCACCTTATCGTTCTACTGGGAAGTGGTTGGTAGGCTCAGACAATGGATCTATGTGATAATTGTCCTTGTTGCTGCTAGGTGCCATTGAGTTGGCTTTGACTCGTAGTGACCCTATGTACAACAGAACAAAATACTGTGTGGTCCTTTGTCAGCCTCACAATCCTTGCTATACCTGAGCCCATTGTTACAACCACTATGTTAATCCATCTTATTGAGGGTCTTCCCCTTTTTCATTGATGCTCCATTTTACCAAGCATGATATCCTTCTGCAGGGAATGGACCCTTCTGACAACATGACCAAAGTAGACGAGATGAAGTCTGGCTATTCTTGCTGCCAAGAATTCCAGCTCCACTTCTTTCAGGACAGATTTGTTAGTTCTTGTGGCAAACCATGGTACTTTCAGTATTCACCAATAGCACAGCTCAAAAACATCAACTCTTCTTCAGTGTTTCTTATTTTTTGCCAGATTTCACATGCACATGAGATGATTGAAAATGCCATGGCTTAGGTGGGCTGCACCTTAGTCTTCAAAGATTTGCCTGATGCAGTACATCATCTGATGTCTTGACTGCTGCTTCCATTGGTGTTGATTGTTGAACCAAGTAATACAAAATCTTCGACAACTTCGATTTTTCTCCACTTACTGTTATGCTGCTTATTGGTCCAGTTGTGAGTATTTTTGTTTTCTTTGGGTTGAGATGTAATCCATACTGCAGACTGAAGTCTTTAATCTTCATCAGTAAGTGCTTGACATCATCCTCACTTTCAGCAAACAAAATTGTGTCATCTATATATCGCAGGTTGTAAATGATTCTTCCTCCAATTCTGTTGCCACACTCTTCTTCATATAGTCCACCTTCTCAGATTATTTGCTCAGCAGATTGAATAAATGTGGTGAAAAGATACAACCATGACACACTCCCTTCCTGATTTTAAACCATGTACTATATCCTTGTTCTCTTCTAGCAACAGCCTCCTAGTCTATGTATAGGTTCCTCATAAGCACAATTAAGTGTTCTGGAATTCCTATTTTTCTCAATGTTATCCATAATTTGTTATGATCCACAAAATCAAATGCTTTTGCATAGTAAAACATAAGTAAATATTTTTATGGTATTCTTTGCTTTCAGCCAAGATCCATTTCACTTTAGCAATGATAATCCTCATTCCATGTCCTCTTCTGAATCCAGCTTTCATATCAGGAAGTTCTCTGTCAATATACTGCTGCAACCATTGTTTAATTATTTCAGCAAGATTTTACTTGCATGTGATTTAATGATATTGTTTGATATTAATGATACTGTTTTCCCACGTGATCATTAAGTGATCATAAAGTTAGGAGTGCATGGAGGGGCCTGAGTTGGTGTAAGGTTCATAGTAGATAGCACTGAAAGGACTAGATTTCTGCCTTCATTCCTCTTGCATGGCAAATCTGCCCCAGTCCCAGCCTAGGAAAAAGAAAAAGCACAAAATGAAGCTTCCAGCATGTGTGGATAAAGGGCATTTTCTAGAGTGGAAGAAGGAAGGAGTCATCCACTTCTCAAAGCATTGGCCAGGGAAAACGTTATGAATAGAAGTCAAGCACTGCCTGATATAGTACTGGAGAACTTTATGAGTAGCTCTGAAACTTTGTTCAATGTAGTGCTGGAAGATGAGCCCCTCAGGTCAGAAGTCACTCAAAATACAACTGGAGAAGAGCTTCCTTCTCAAAGTAGAGTTGACTTTAATGATGTGGAACTCCATCAACATCATTAAAGCTTTTGGGAGCTCCATTTGCTCATGTGACACAGTCAAAATGGGAAGAAACAGCTGCAAATATCCATTAATACTTGGAACATGGAATGAATGATGTATGAATCTAGTAAACGGAATGCATAAAGATTGATATCCTAGGCATTAGTGAGCTGAAATGGACTGGTTTGGGCCATTTTGAATCACATAACCATGTGATCTACTATGCCAGGAATGACAAATTAAAGAGAAATGGTGTGTGGCATTTATCATCACAAAGAATGTCTCAAGATCTATCTTGAAGTACAAAGCTGTCAATGATAGGATAATATCCATAAACCTTTAAGGAAGACTAGATAATACTACTATTATTCAAATTTATACACCAACCACCAAACCCAAAGATGAGGAAATTGAAGATTTTTACAAGTTCTGCAGTCTGAAATTGATAAAATATGCAATCAAGATATGTTGATTATCACTGGTGATTAGAATGCAAAAGTTGGAAATAAAGAAGAATCACCAGTTGTTGGAAAATATGGCATTGGTGATAGAAATGACTGGAGATTGCATGTTAGAATTTTGACCAATGAGTTGTTCAAATACCTTCTTTCAACAACATAAATGGTGTCTATTCATGGTCCTCACCAGGTAAGATACCAGGAATCAGACTGACTACATCTGTGCAAAAAGGCAATGGAGAAATTCAATATCTTCAGCCAAAACAAAACCAGGAGCTGACTTTAGAACACACTATCCACTGTTCATATGCAAGTTCAAGTTAAAGCTAAAGACAATTAAACAAGCCCAAGAGAGCCAGAATATGACCTTATTATATCCCTCCTGAATTTAGATACCACCTAAAGAATAGATTTTATTCATTGAACTCCAATGACCAAAAACCAGAGGAATTGTGGGAATGACATCAAGAACATCATTGATGAAGAAAGGAAAAGGTCATTAAAAAGACAGGAAAGGAAGAAAAGACCAAAACAGATGTCAGAAAAGACTCTGAAACTTCCTCTTGAATGGAGAGTAACTAAAGCAATGGAAGAAATGACAAGATAAAGGAGCTGAACAGAAGATTTTAAAGAGCAGCTCCAGAAGATATAAAGTCTATTATTATAATGAAATGCGCAAAAACCTGGAGATAGAAAAACAAAAGGGAAGAACATATTCGGCATTTCTCAAACTGAAAGAAATTAAGAAAAAAAATTCAAGCTTCAAGTTGCAATATTGAAAGATTCTACAGGAAAAATATTGAATGATGCAGGACCAGGCAGTGTTTTGCTCTGTTGTACATAGGGTTGCTATGAGTTGGAGACATCACAATGGCACCTAACAACAAAAACTTTAAGAGTGATTGCCCTTTGACATAATTTAATTTATAAAAGACTTTTTCATGTATTTTCACCAAGGGAAGAGTCAAGCCCTAAGAATTGTTAGATTACATAAATGAGATAAAATTTTGGAATAATTTGATGTGTAATATTTTTAATTGCAAGTTAGTCATGAAAATGTCTGCTGTTATCTTTGGAATTGATCTAATGAAATTCTAGAAATGTATAATTTCTCAGAAATTAAAGGTTTACTTTCTTGAAATATGCTCTATACTAAATAATGAATTTTGTTGGCTGAACTACGGTTTCTCTTTGGAGGCTTTATGTCTTTCTGGATTAATGCTATTAATAAATAGATGAAAGCAATGTTTGAATGTCATCTTTTGAGATTCAATTTAGATTATCTATGCATGGAGCTCTGGTAGCATAGTGCCTATGGCATTTGACTGCTAACCAGAAGGCTGGCGGTTCAAACCCACCAGCCACTCCTCGGAAGGAAGGTTGGGCAATCCTACTTCCGTAGTGATACTGCCTCGGAAACCCAAGGAGGGGTCGCTATGAGTCGGGGGTCGACTCGACGGCACATAACAACAACAACAACAACATGCATTATATACAAAGAATATTTTTTTGTCCTTTTGAAAAAGTAGTAGAAGAAGACTTCCATAAGTCCTTGATATATAATTTTGGTGTTAGCTGTCATGGAGCCGACACAGTAAACTCACCAGTATTTTTTCCTTTGTCTAGAAATTCCACAGAAATCTGTTCAGCATCAGAGCAATAGAGGGGTGGTGGCTGCACATGAGGTGATTTGGCTGAGAATGAAACCAAGTTTTCCCCCATGGAACTGCCAATACTACATTTGATATAAAACAGACCTCATGTATACTCACACACTCATTCACTGCCGTCGAGTCAAACCTGACACATAGTGATCCCTCCTTGGGTTTCCGAGGCAGTATCACTACAGAAGTAGATTGTCCAACCTTCCTTCTGAGGAGTGGCTGGTGGGTTTGAACTGCCAGTCTTCTGGTTAGTAGTCAAATGTCTTAGGCACTATGCTACCAGAGCTCCTTCATGTATACTAGATCTGTTATATTATTGATTTTCTCATGACAGGGAAAATAAATATAGACTAGTCAAATCTAGAGGGGAGCAGTAGAATAAAATTGCACAGGTCCACCATAGTAAAGTAGATGAGTCTAAGTAATATTAAAAATGAAATTATGTTTGGGTTTAGGACTACTGGGAAATAAGGGAGAACAATTTTATCACACTAAGGTCTTGCACAAGGCTCGTTGTTATAACAACTATTAGTTGTTCTTTGTCTGTTTGTTTTGTACAGGTAACACAGTAATATTTTAGGGACATGGACAAGGTATATGGAGTCCTTGGGTGACACAAACAGTTAATTGCTCTACTACTAAGTGAAAGGTTGGTGATTCAAACCTAAGCAAGGACAACCAAGGAGAAATACCTGGCAATCTCATTCCAAAAGGTCACAGTCAGGAAAATCCTATGGAGCACGATGCTACTCTGACACACTTAAGGTTACCAGGGGTTAGCCTGACTCAAAGGCAAGTAATTTGAATTGAAGAAGGGATAAAAATGTTCTCTTTCTGTTGATCTTTCACAATAGAACAATCTTTCCCTTTCTTTGGGTTTCAGAAGATATTGGGCTTTGATAGAAACAACCCGTAATATTTTTAAGATATCAATAGATTATTTGGCCTAGTGGAAGTCAGAGACCTTAAGCAAATCCTCAAGTTGTGTTTTGGTTCAGTACACAGGAATAATAATAAAACATGCATTTGAACTATTATGGTATGATGCATGCAAGAGATGTCAGATATTTCAGGTAAAAGTCTAACTGACAAATATTTGATTTAATAGCTCTAAGAAGAAATACAAATTGAAAATAATGGGTTTTAATTTGTCGCTATGAGTCGGAATATGAGTCGGAAATGACTCGACGGCACTTAACAACATAACAACAACAACAATTAAAAAGGGTTCTCCCTTCCCCTGTTCTTTCAGAATTCACTTTAGATGATTTGTAAACATAAATTCTTTCTATCTCTTTAAAAAAATATGTTAATCAAGAATGTTTCCTCAAGGACTTGGGAGCCATTTTTTTTTTTTTTTTTTCCCCCTTTCAAATGTCATCATAAAAGAAGATTGCACCTCCAGCTCCCAGTTTCCTGGAAGGAGGTTAGTGTAACTCCATGTATTTTGCCATAAAGGCACTATAAAATTATCAATTTTCTCTTGAAAATATGAATTTATAAGTTGTGTCCACTTAGCTTTATAATGAGTCAGTTTTCTTTCTGTCTTTGCAATCTTTTTAGTGGATTGACAGTGATGCATTATATTCTGGTTTAATGCTTATTCAATAGTAAAATTTTGTTTTTCTTCTATTTGTGCAGAGAGAATTTCTGGGTTAGTAGTAGATTTTGATTTTAATTATACTTTCCCAATGTAGTTCCCCTTACAAAAGGATTTTTCAATAATAAAATTTTGGAGTTATCACAAAGAAGTAATGGAAGTTGTCTCATGAGAGTGCTGAGAGCTTTTGTAGTTTGAATGAGGGGACACTCTGAGGGATATTATAAAAATTTTTCACCCAGTAGTCTGAGGATTCCAGAGAGCAGTGTAAAAAGAGTAGCTGGTAGCATCTATAACATCTAGTAAGGTATGTTTCTTTTCCTCTATCATTGAATAATTTCTTTGAAGATTTATGACACTCATTGAAAATTGAATGGTACTACCACCCTTGGAGTCCCTGGTTGATGCAAAAGTTTAACTTGCTCAGCTGCTAACTGAAAGGTTGGAAGTTCAAATCCATCTAGAGTTATCATGGAAGAAAGGACTGGAGGTCTACTTCCAAAAAAGTCAGCCATTGAAAACCTTAAGAAGCACAGTTTTACTCTAACACACATGGGGTAGCCATGAGTGGAATTTGGTTTGACCACCTTTGGGTCTTTGTTTCCCTTGGAGTCCCTTTTTAACACACAGAAGTTTTCAGTTCTTTTTCAACTTTTCTTTAATTAAGGTGAAATAATTAATTTTCCAGCATCCCTTTTGTTTATAAAACAAACAAAGGTATTATAGACAAGAAGATTTTTGTTGTTTCTTAATGATATGGCTGTTCTCCTTTCAGCTGCATTCAGTTTGAGGGTTTTTTTTTTCCCTCTTATATAAAATCTGTTAACTCATTCAATCACAGGCTGATTTGTATAATGGAGTGATCTGTCATCCAGACTTTTGCTTACATATCAGATCTTTTGTTTCTTATTTTTGGCTACCTACAATAAAAGTTGGAGAGGGAAGTAGGGAATGTCAGTATCCAGGCCTACTGCTGAATATTATCTAGAGGCACTAATTAATATATCTATTAAGTCTCCTATGGATTCACCATGCTGCTGTTTGCAAGAGTGAATCAAGATACATTTTTTTTTGGCAGGAAAGACCTGAGGAATAGCTCCTAAAGCAGACTGTCAAATGTATGATTATGAAGATGGCACATGACTGGGAAAAATTTTGTACTGTTGTACATAAGGTCAATCATGAGTTGAAGCCAAATTGTGGTGACTTAACAACTCATAGAATGTCTCAGATATTCTGTTTCAATAAAGTTTATATCATTAACCTTTAAATCTTCTTTTATGATCCTACTAACCTTTTCCAACCAAGATTTTGGCTCTCCTGGCCAAATTGAATGTTTCACTAATTGACAGAGGTCAGTGAGTCCTCAAGTGTATGTCCTTACTACGAGTATGGATTTTTCAGTAAAACTTTCTTCTCCCTTACTTTCTTGAATTTGGAAAGTCCTCAAAAATGTCACAGAAATATGTATATGATGGAGTTTTTAATTCTATGTACCAGGAAGTACTGGAATATTTTTCATAGGAGCCTAATTTTAATTGACTTTTCAGGAGCAGAAGAAAGGAACTATAAAGGAGAAAGGAAGTTCATGGGGTTGAATTAGATTGTGATTGGAGGAGGAAGAGATAGAGAAAAGGTGGAAATCAAAAAGAAAATCTGTAAATGAGTATGGCTCTTAGGTTGGCTCTTTCTAGGGAGTCTTTTAGGAAAGCAATATCAGGATTCAGATTGTATTTGAAAGTCTTCTCATACCAGTTAAGAAGGCATGTGATCAAATAGTCAGGATTATTTTCCTTGTTGTTCTAAGATTCCACAAATGAACATTATTATTCATATTTAAAAGTCCCCCAAAGTGTCCATTGTAATAATAAAATGTGTTTCACTGAAGTGAAATCATCTTATTTAGGGAGAGAGATGTGAATGAGATAGCATTAAAGAACTCACAGTGTCTATAATGGAAGCAAAGGCAAGATTGAGGCAAGTTATTACAAGGTTTTGAAAGGATGATCCACATGCTAAGCTTCTTTAAAGTACACTAGCCTCAGGTGACCTTCTGAACTTGTGAGTCCTTGGAATTGGCTTCCAGACAGATTTACTAGCCACAGGTCTATCTTCTCACTGTCAACTTTCTTTTATAGATTAACAACATGCAAGAAATTGTAGAAGCAGACAGACAGCATGAGCAAAGTTAAAAGTCAAATTTCACATTGGATAAAATATCATCTGATAAGAATCTGAAAGCATAGAAATCAAAAGTGAATCTAAAGCTAAAAGGATCAAGACATATTTAGAGAGTGGATTCAGCACAACATTTTCTTCTTTTGTGTCTCAGGGTGTTTGGCCTTGAACAGATGAATTCACAAAAAGTATCAGAGGTAGACAGTATTATAGGGTTGGATGCCCCACTTTCTATCAACAGGAGTCTTAGCTGAATTTTCCTGGAATTTCTACTTCTATAGAACCTCACCAGCCAAAGACTTCCAGGGACACATTCTTACTTATCAAAATCAGCTTTTTAGCTTGCTTCAGCAGGGAGAATACAACCCACAGCAACCTTGGGAAGGACTCAGAAAATATAGGAGAGGGTCTCTTATAAGTTTGAGCTTGTGCTAGGTGATTCTAAAGGGGAACTGAAGATTCAAGAACAAGCTCTCAACTGGAAGCTTTCAAGAGCAGAAGGTATTCAATGATTAAGCATCTTAAAAATGTACATCCAAGGGAATAGCATGATTAAAGCAGAACTATAATTTTCATGGGTAAAGAAGCTGCAATCACTCATGTTAGTGAAAAGAGGGGATGTTTAGACATTTTTGTGGTTGCAAAGTGGGCTTTTCTTGCTCAGTTCTGTTCAGAATACCATTGTCTGATAGTCAGCAAGGGTAATATTCATTTTTTTCTGATTATCAAAAGGGTAGATTATCAAAATCTCACACTGTAATGTCATCCTTGGATGTATGCTATGACACCTATCTTAGGTGGAGGCAATGTTTTATTGATGCTGATTTTTTATGAATATAAACATTTTGATTGATCCCTACATTCATATCTAGAATGAATTTATGTAACACTAAGTTTCTTATTATTTTTTAATTTCTCCCTCTATTCTCACTATGTTATATGCACTCTTTTAGTCTCTAGGCACATGCTGTTGGTAGGTACCATCGAGTCATTTTCCACTCATAGCGGCCCTATATATAACAGAAGGAAACACTGCCCAGACCTGTGCTATCCTCAGTCATTGCTATACTTGAGCATGTTGTCATAGCTGCTGTGTCAATCCAGTTCTATCTAGGAACATAGTAATGTTTAAAACAAACACAAAAAGAAAATCCTCTATTTGTTTGAAATAGAATGAAGCTTCTATTTTAGAGATCTAATGGAAGACATGGGAAGCAATCAGTTAGCAACAAAATGTATCATTTGGGATACTAATAAATGCTATGAAGCAAATAAAGAAGAATAAGGAGATGCCGGTTACAGAATAGGGGCTTGGTAGCAGTGTGTTATTTTAAAGAATCATCAGGGCCCTCTCTGAAGTGATGACTGAGGAAAGATCTTAATGAAGGAAAGGAGTGAGCCTTTTGAAGATCTAAGGGAATAAATAGTGGTGCAGATTGAGAGAACGAGATAAAGGCAGTGTAGTTACAGTAGAATAAAATAGTGCTATGAGACATGGCCGGAGAGATAAGCAGGAACTGGATCACATGATGTCTTGGGGAGCACAATAAAGTATTTAAATTTCATACTTAGTTATAATAGATCATAGTAGATCATGAAAGTTTTTAAACAGAAAATTGACATAATGTGATTTACATGCTTTATGTATTATTCTGGCTGATGTGTATAAAGTTGGCAACAGAGAGTAAGAGTGAAAGAAAGAAATATGGGTCTACTGCAACAATGAGAGTGAGAGGTGACTGTGATAAGAATCATGATAGAAGTTGCCGGACATGCTTGCAGCCAGAGTAAACAAGATTTGTCCATGGATTGGATGTAGTAAAGATAGAGTATAATGAAGAAGGATCTCTGAGTTGGGGGCCAAAGAACCAGAAGTGGTGCCAATTAAGAAGGTGTGAAACTGACAGTGGACAGGAAAGGAGGACGGTTTGAGGAACAATAAAGATTTTTATTCCCTTCTAAAGTACTGTCTTTGAAATGTGTGCAGACACTCACATGTCGCTTTCAAATACAGAGAAGAATGCTCAGAAGTTCAATGTAAATGGGCATAACAAAAGGACTAGCTCAAGAGCACTCTGAAATTTAGAATTTGGGAGGGAAAAGATTGCAGCAAAAGATGCAAAATGGAAAAGATAGGTGTGGTGGAAGGTTTTGTAGAGGATGTGGTCTCCTGAAAACACTCCTAAGAAAGTTTCTGACTGAGGAAGTGATCAATTGAGACTCCAGTATACTTCTCTGAGGTGATGTATAGCCCTTTATAACCAGTAAGAACAATTGTTGCAAGTGGATTCCAACTCATGGTGACCTCATACATGTCAGAGTAGAACTACACTCCACAGGGTTTTCAGTGGTTGACTTTTGGGAAGTACATTGCAAGGCCTTTCTTCCAGTGGCCCTCTGTGCAGACTCCACCCTCCAGCTTTTCTGTTAGCAGCTTAGCACATTAGCCATTTGCACCACCAGGGACTCCAAAGCAATTTATAAACATTTACCTTTGTTGGAGAAAAAAAAAAAAAAAAAGCACTCATGTCATCATAATAATCATGTATTATGTTTCTTAATCATTTCCCTTTAAATGAGATGAAATAAAAAATTGTATTATTTTGTGCTTTCACAATATTAGAAATTTAAGTAGATAATAATGTTGGCCAGTTACAGTGGGGAATAACACTTCAATTTAGAGAGGTCATAAAATCAGATCCCCTGTATCTCCCTCCATTCCATCCTCCTCCTCTAATGCCTCTCTCTGGCATACTTATAAATCTGATTCCGTCCTGTAAATCTGAATGAATATAATGAAGGTATAGTTACTAATAGCAAGGTTTATTTTTTAATTATCATTTATAGTTTTCAGAAAGCCTTCATTAAAAAAAAAATAATTTTCTTCCAACTCTTTATTTCTTTAGTTTTCACCTCTTAGTCCTAGATTTTCCCCTGAAGCAGGGTAAAATAGATTCCTTCTTATTCATTAGAACAGCCCTTCAAAAATATGCTCACATTAAGTTTTCTCTAAGCAATACGTGACATGTTCATAATCATTATGGACTAGTTTTTTGTCATCATCCAATTTGTAAATTTTAAATGTGCTATCTGGATGGAGAATGGAAGCAAGTAGAACTAACATTTCTCCTGGTTTTTTTTTTTTTTTTTTTTTTTTGCAATATACTGCTAGTAATAGTGCCTAAGTTATTTGACTGCTAACCAGAAGGCTGGCTGTTCAAGCCCACCAGCCACTTTTCAGAAAGAAGATTGGACAATTTACTTCCACAGTGATACTGCCTCAGAAACCCAAGGAGGGGTCGCTATGAGTGGGATCCAACTGGACAGCAGTGAGTTTGGTTTTTTTGGATTACTACCAATCACATTAAAATTATTACTATTAGTAGTATTAAAAGCAGCAGCTTTTGCAGAAGTAAGAAGCTATGGTGATGTAGTAGTTAAAGCATTTGAATGTTAACCAAAAGGTCGGTGGTTTGAACCCACCAGCTGCTCTGCAGAAGAAAGATGGGACAGTGTGCCTGTGTAAAGTTTTAAAGCCTTGGAAACCCAACAGGAGTTTCTATGACTTGGTATCAGCTTGATCGCAGTGAGTTAGGTTTGGTATTTGTGCTAGATTGGGTTCTCTAGAGAAACACAAAATCCAGCAAAGTGTATATATGTATTTAGAGAGAGAGAGAGAGAGAGAAATTTATCTTAGGAAAATGGCTCACAAGTGTATAGAAGCCGACAAGTCCAAGCCGAAAAGTCCAAGTCTCTGGAGGAGATGGGGCTTGCGGCCGCCTTGGCTTCTGCAAGCACAGGGGAGCCGAGAGATTCAATCTGGTATGCAGTACACTGGTTGTTGACTCCAACAAAAGATGAATCCGAGATCTCCAGGCCGAGCGGTGGGCCGCTCACTCACGGAAGTCTGTAGTTCACACACCAGGGTTCCAACCCCTCGAGGAATGTGGCTCTTCCCAGGATGTCCTTGGAAACTCCCCTTGGGCAGACTGGCCACTCAGAACACAGTCATCTGATCCCATCATGGGAACAACCACACAGAACTGGGGTCCAGCCAAGTTGACACACAGCTCCAACTATCACAGTCCACCCCTTGTCAACTT
>NW_006922351.1:158648-184124 GCF_000298275.1 Orycteropus afer afer
GTAATTATCTAGCTGTTAGTATATTTTTGAGCTTCCAGATGACTACAGACTGTTAAGTATAATTGGCACTCCAAACAATTATTTTTTTTAGCTAGCCCATGCTAATCTGACATGCTAAAGATAGGGTATTAGAGGAAGAGGATGGAATGGAGATACAAGGGATCTGATTTTATGATCTCTCTAATTTGAAGTGTTATTCACAAATGTAAGTGGCCAAGATTATTTATCTACTCAAATCACCAGTGTTATAAAAGCACAAAATAACACAATTTTTGTGTTATCAAATTTAAAGGGAAATGATTAGGAAATGGAGAATAGTTAAAGCAAATGGAAAAAAATTATAAAAGAACGGAACAGCAGATTTCAAAGAGCAGCTAGAGAAACAAAATCAATTATTATAATGAAATGTGCAAAAACCTGAAGTTAGAAAACCAAAAGTGAAGGGCACACATGACATTTCTCAAACTGAAAGAACTGAAGAAAAAATGTAAGCCTCGAGTTGCAATATTGAAAGATTCTGTGGGCAATATATTGAATGATACAGGAAACATCAAAAGAAAATGGAAGGAATACACAGAGTCAAAAAAAAAAAATTGGGCGATGTTCATCCATTTCAGGAGGTGGCATTGGTCAAGAACCAATAGTATTGAAGGAAGAAGTTGAAGCCACACTGAAGGAACTGACCAAAAACAAGGCCCCAGGAATTGATGGAATACTCATTGAGATGTTCCAGCAATCAGATGCCATGCTGGAGGTATTTACTGCACTATGCCAAGAGATTTGGAACACAGCTACCTGGCCAACTGACTGGAATAGATACATATTTTTATCCATTCCAAAGAAAGGTGATCCCACAGAATGTGGAAATTATAGAACAATATCATTAATATGACACACAAGTGAAATCTTACTGAAGATAATCCAAAAACTGTTGCAGCAGTATATTGACAGAGAACTTCCTAAAATGCAAGCTGGATACAGAAGAAGATGTGGAACAAGGGTTGTCATTGCTAATGTGAAATGGATCTTGGATGAAAGCAAAGAATACCAGAAAAATGTTTGCTTATGTTTTATTATGCAAAAGCATTTGATTTTGTGGACCATAACAAATTATGGATAACATTGAGAAGAATGGGAATTTCAGAACATTTCATTTTATTCATAAGGAATCTGTTTACAGACCAGAAGGCTGTCATTAGAACAGAACAAGGGGACACTGAATGGTTTAAAATCAGGAAGGGAGTGCATTAGGGTTATATCCTTTCACCATACTTATTCAATCTGTATGCTGAGTAAATAATCTGAGAAGCTGGAATGTATGAAGAAAGACATGGCACCATGATTGGAAGAAGGCTCATTAACAGCTTGCAATATGTGAATGATTTAACTTTGCTTGCTGAAAGTGAAGATGACTTGAAGCACTTACTGATGAAAACTGATGACTATGGTTTGCAGTATGGTTACACTTCAATATGAAGAAAACAAAAATCCTCACAACTGGACCAATAAGTAGCATCATGATAAAAAGAGAAAAGAGTGGAAGTTGTCAAAGACTTCATAATACTTCATTCTATAATTAACACCAATGGATGTAACAGGCAAGACATCACACAACATATTACATTGGGCAAATCTGCTGCAAAAGACCTCTTTCAAGTACTGAAGGCCAAAGATATCTCCTTGAAGACTAAGGTGTGCCTGACCCAAGCCATGTTATTTTCAATCAATTCATGTGCATGTGAGAGCTGGACGATGAATAACGAAGACCAAAGAAGAGTTGATGCTTTTGAGTTGCGGTGTTAGAGAAGAATGCTGAAAGTACCATGGACTACTAAAAGCACTAACAAATCTGTCCTGGATGAAGTGCAGCAGGATTGCTCCTTGGAAGGGAGAATGGCCAGACTTTGTCTCACCCACTTTGGTCATGTTGTCAGAAGGGACCATTCCCTGAAGAAAGATATCATGCTTGGTAATGTAGAGGGTCAACGAAAAAGAGGAAAGCTCTGAAAGAGAACGGTTGGTACAGTGGCTGTAATGATGGACTCAGGTATAGCAAGGATTGTGAGTCTGGAACAGGACCAGGCAGTGTTTCGTTCAGCTGTGCATAGGGTTACTATGAGTAAGAGACCACTCAATGGCACCTAACAACAACAACAGCCTGTGCTAGCCTTGGGTTATTGGCTTTACCGTATTATCTTTGTAACTTCATAACTAAGCTGTCTTAGTTTTAACTTTTATTTCAGTGAGCAGAATAGCAGAATAGTTGGGACTATGTTGTTGGGGTTAGGTTAGAATCCCGGCCTCAACACTGCATCTATAATCTTGGACAAGTTAATTACCATTCCTGTTCCATGCATTTCTTCATCTGTAAAATAAAGGTAAAGAAGTAAAGATTTGGCATTCTTTATGCCTTTAAATCATTTATGCAGTTGCTCATGCTGTGAATAAATGACTCCAGTTCTGATAACTGGTCTCCTGCTGTGTTCTTTGAAACTCAAGTTCCTGTTTCAATAAGGCAAATAGGCCTTGTTTGCACTTGCATGTCTTTAAAGAACTGTTGCTGGATCCCATTGATGTGCCATTTAATCATACTGTAATTTAAACACATTCATAGCTATCAAATTTCTAGATGATGCCCTGTGCCTGCCTGTCATGACACAGACAATTATATCAATGATTGTTGATACATACCATCCACATGAGAAAATTTTACCATTTTCTCATTGAATTTTCATTACTCTAGAATTAGTTACTATTATTATTTTCTTTTTACAGAAAATGAAAATGAGAGTTGGAGAATGTCTTATTATTTACTGCTGTGCCCCAAGTGTATACTTTAACAAAGAGAAATTTATTCTCTCACAGTTCAGGAAACTAGAAGTACAGTATCAGGATGGCAGCTGTAGTGGAAGGCTTTTGCTCTCTCTGTTGGCTTACAGTTTAAGAGGAAGGTCCTAGTCTTCTTTCAGAATCTGTAAGGCCAGTGTTTCCTGGGGTTATCTCTATATGTCTTGTCATCAGTCTTCCCCTGTGTCTACAATGTTCTCAGTGCAGGGACCCCAGGTTCCATGGATGTGTTCCATTCTTAACTCTTCTTTCTTGATGGTACTAAGGTCCCTCCTGCTCTGCCTGCTTCTCTCTCCTTTTATCTCTTAATAGATTGATGCAGACCACATCCTAGGGAAACTCCCATTACATCAAATCAAGGCTGTGACCTGAGTCATGGTGTTGTATCCTGCTCTAATCCTCTTACAACTGGTAAACTGATCATATCAGATCATATCATGGGGAATGATTACCTCATTACATAACTGCCAAATTATATCATTACCTACCTTTCAAACCACTAAGAGTCACAAATTGTCATGCCCCAGACAATTTGACACATATTTTGGGGGGACACAATTCAAATTATGACAGAGGTTAACTACATTGTCCAAAGTTGTAATTGTCATGAGATTATTCTTGTTAGGTGCTGCCAAATCAGCTCTGACTCACAGCAACTCTGTGCACAGCAGAATGAAACACTACCTGGTCCTGCACCATCCTCCCAATACTTGTTATGCTTGAGCCCATCAGTGCAGCCACTGTGTCAATCCATCTTGTTGAAGGTCTTCCCTTTTCCCCTGACCCTCCATTTTACCAAACATGAACATCATAATTAGCAAGTGACAAAATAACATTTAAGATATTGGCTATTTTATCACCTAAAATTCTAATAATTTGTATTTCCTTTGCAAAGGGGTTTTATCTTTTCACCGCCTTGGACCACTACTCTCTATATTAACAGAAGTATATGCTTGTCAGGAATGCTATAGGAAGCTCAAGCTAACGCATTTATTGCTTGATACTGTCTTTGAAAATCCTCATCATGTTATTCAGATACTTTATTCTCATCTCAGAGCAGAAATGCAGCATTCTAGAGAATGGGTCATTCACAGGTCCCGATTCTTTCAAACCTCACCTGCTCCTTCCTTAAATGAGGTATTTTTTTTGTTGTTTTGTTTGAGCAGATCTGTGTGGCTAGGGGAACTGCCTATATATTCTCACAGAAGAGATTCTATTGATTTGATCTCAAAAAAGTATTGCAATATTCTGTATCACTCATAACTCCAAAATAGAAGCAAGGGTTTGAAATCTAAAGATTTTGTGTGGCAAGCTGTTTGTCACTGTTAAATGTAGGCTTATTCCCACCATTCATATTTTTTCTCCTGTGTCCATATTGTACATAAGCTGAAAGATACTTTTTCTAACAAAAATGTTTTATGTCAAATTCTCCCAGTACCATTTGGGAAAGTCATTGAATAAACTAATAGTAGGCTTCCAAGCCAAGAGTAATTATGTTACATTACTCTTTTTTTTGGCAGGGAGCTATTTTTTCCTGTAAATGAGGCACTTTAACATAAGCACACTTTAGAATGTAAAGTAGAGAAGGATTTGATGCAGATGTCTTTCAGGTGAGACACAAGATTATATTTTTCCAAATTCTAGATTTATATAACTAAGTGATCAATCAATCAATCAATTGATCCATCAACTTCCTGTGCCTGATAATCACTGTAGCAGATAGCTATTAGAAATAGAAACATACACCCTTAAAAAGCAAGACTATTCTTCATGACTGAACATTATGTGATATTTTATATTCAGAAAACACTTTAATGTTATTCACATTATTTTGTTCTTTTGAGCCAGATTTTGAGGAAAATTATTGCCCAAACAATCTTGTTCAGGAAGGTTAAGGAAGTTTCTAAATATAGTAAACAACTAGAGGGCAAAAGTGGGGCTATATATTTAGTGTGTAGTCCATCTACTTTATCATAGGTCACTATAACTGATGTGGTATCTTAATTTCTCATTTCCTCCCAAATAGAAATTGAAATCATCAGTCAGGTTTGAAGAATTGACTTTATATATTGTGAAGGTGAAGAAAAATCCATTTTATCAACATAATTTATATGTTAAGGTATACTGTTACATATATAGGGAAAATGACTAAGGGTTTTAAATATCCGTTTTAAATACAGAAATCTTTTGAATATAGCGTCTAATTTGAAGCACATAAATTACCTTCAGGAAATTATACTAATTATGGCTAGTATGTATTGATAGCTTATATGGTAAAATGCAGTATAATAAGCACTTGACTTAAATTGTTTCACTGGAATTTCATTCCACCCTAAGAGGCAAGTACTATTACTATTTTCATATTAAGGTGAATGAGACCTTGAGAAAGGATGTCATTTCCTCAAGGTCTCAGATAACAAGGGGTGGAGGCAGAAACCAGAAAAAAAAGGCCTATCCATTACTCTACTGATCACATGCATCAGCCCTGTATGACACTGCTTCCTACAATTTGGCTTCCAAGAAAGGCAATAGTGGGTTATAGGAAAGGAAAGAATGTTGAAGTGATTGACATATGTTCGAAGTTTGTTTGACTTCCTTTTGTGTGACCTTTGGACCCTGTAGGACACAAATAGTTAAGAACTCAGCTCCTAACCAAAAAGTTTGCAGTTCAAGTCCATGCAGAGGTATTCAGAAAAAAAGGCCTGGTGATCTACTTCTGAAAATCAGCTTTTGAAAACTCTGTGCAGCACAGTTCAACTCTGACATTCATGGGATCTCCATGAGTCAAAATTGATTCAGTGACAGCTGGTTTGGTTTTGCCTTTTGTGGTACCTTGGACAAACTGCTCAACTTCTCTAAAACTCAGTCCCAGATAAATGTGTTACACTCTCTGGCACAGTGCTTGACAATTTGAAGGCTACTTACTAACATGGCTAGTCACATTACTATATCAAAATTAGAGTGTATAGTTAGACTCAGCATGCCTGGGAAGTGTTTCTTAAAATTTCTATCATTTATAAATAGTGTTAGCATGTTTTATGTGCTTTTTCTTTTTGAAGATTCTCTTAGCAAAAGATACACCAGAGTTTCTCTCAGGATGGTAAAATTAAACATTAACTTTTGAAATGCAGCAGAATGTATGTTCTTAATGAGTTTTAAAATAATAACTTTGATCCTAATATAACAAATTTTCAGATGTATGACTGTTGAAAGAATTGAAAGAAGCAGGGTTAGGAGATTTCATATTCACCTTTAAAGTAGTATAACATGATCTTTATTGTCTGAATAATCAATCCACAAATGTTTTTGAACCCACTATGTGGCAGGCAATGTGCAATATGCTGATTACAAATTTGTTTCTTTCACAGTTACAAAATGTACTTGAGGGTATAATGTAATGTTATGAGAGATATAGCAACAATACCTCAGAACTAGGGCCAAAATTAGACAAATGAATCCTTCAACAGACCAAAAGTTGGTCACACCTTCAAAAGGTTGATCTTAGAATTTTTATTCAACATTTAATTTGCTTTAAGACTGAACACTACACAGTGGCAGTTTGGAAATGATGGCTTGGGGGAGAATTTGTCCTTTGCATTGTCCTGAACAATTCATTTCTGACCTCAAATATTTATTTCCAGCAAAACAGAAAAAAAAAAAAAAAAGAAATTAATCAGATTCATCATTCTTAGAGGACATTGTATTTACTACTTGCCCCACATCACCCCCCACCTAAGACAGTTTTGTGTGTGTGTGTGTGTGTGTGTGTGTTATGTGCTGTCAAGTCCAACTCGACTCATAGTCACCCCTCCTTGGGTTGCCAAGGCAGTATCACTATGGAAGTAGGATTGCCCAACCTTCCTTCCGAGGAGTGGCTGGTGGGTTTGAACCGCCAGCCTTCTGGTTAGCAGTCAAGTGCCTTAGGCACTATGCTACCAGAGCTCCTTTTAAAAAAAAAATAAATAAAAGTAAATAAATAAATAAAAGAAGTCTTTCCACTCACGTATAATACCCCTCCTGAGAGGAAGTTTCATGCCAATTACAATTGTAGTGATACACAATGACTTTGTAGAGTGACATTCTGGTTAGTCTAGCTTGATTTACTTTCTAAATGTCTTTTGATAAGAGGGACTAAGATGGAATGTTCATAGGTTAAGTTAACAGTAGCTGCTGTATCAAGAACTGCTGTGGATTGAAATGTGTTCCCCCAAAATATGTGTTGTAAATTCTCATTTCATTGTCTGTGGTCCTTTGTGAGTGGATTTTATTTGTTATGTTAATGAGACAGGATTAGTGCCCCTTGTGTCTTACTTAAGTCAATAACTTTTGAGATGTAAAATAGATTAAATCAGCAATCTAGCAAGCAGAAATGGAAGAAGACAGGTATTGAACTTCATGAAGATTGCCCTGGAGCAGAATCTTGACTTTCCTCCAGAGCCAACAGAGAGAGAAATTCTTCCCCTGAAGCTGGAGCCCTGAATTTGGACTTCTAGCCAGAAGAACAAAGAAATCTGTTCTGGAAGAAGTGCAGTCAGAATACTCCTTAGAACTGAGAATGCCCAAACTTTGACTCACCTACCTTGGTCATGTTTCTAGAAAGGATCATTCTCTGGAGACGGATATTATGCTTTGTAGAGGGTCAGCAAAAAAGTGGATGACCCTTGACAAGATGGGTAGACACAGTGGCTGCAACGATGGGCTCAAGTAACATGGATTGTGAGGATGACGCATGGGTGGACAATGTTTTGTTCTGTTGCGCATAGCATTGCTATGAGTCAGAGCTGACTCAGCACCTAACAACAGCCTGCTAACCTATGAGAAAATAAATTTCTCCTAGTTAAAGCCATCCACTCCTGGTACTTCTGTTATACCAACACTAGTCGGAAGGAAGATGGGGCAATGTACTTCCATAGTGATACTGCCTGGAAAACTCAAGGAGGGGTCACTATGGGTTGGGTCTGACTCGAAGGCAGATAACAACAACAACAACAGATAACTAAAACAACAACAACAGATAACTAAGACAACAACAGCAAACATGTATGAAAACCTTAACATAGTAAACATTTATTTCTCAAACACATAAAATTCTTTCATCTTATGGCTCCTTAATTCCCTAAGAGCTCAAAGCCTCTGAATCCAGCTTGCAAATACTGAAGAAACAGTGAGAGGAGGTATCCTCACTTTTAAGCACTTGTCCAGTAAGTTACATCCCATTGTTGTGAATGAGTCACTGACTTCACATAGCTACAAGTGGGGATAGGAAATGTTGATCATTCTCTTTTCAGAAACAACTCTGCAGTATGAAAAAGGAACAGAGCATTTAAAAAGTGTCTCTGCCAAAGGACTAACAGGATTATTAGATATTAGCCAAATGAAGAGTAAGAAGCCCTGGTGGTACTGTTGTTAAGTGCTCAGTTGCTAATTACAAGATTGGTGGTTTGAACCCATCCAGCAACTGCATGTGGGGTAAGGGTATGGGGGGAGAGGGTGGGAGGGGAGCTTTGCCAACCTGCTCCCATAAATGTTATGGCCTAGAAAACTATGGAACAGTTCTACTCTGTCACATGGAGTTGAGTCAAAGTCGATATTATATCACCTAACAACAACAAGGTGAATGCATTCCAGGGAGTGGAAACAGTATCCACAAAGAGTTGTTGTTGTTGTTGTTGTTATGTGCCGTCGAGTCAGCCCTGACTCATAGCGACCCCTCCTTGGGTTTCCGAGGCAGTATCACTACGGAAGTAGGATTGCCCAACCTTCCTTCCGAGGAGTGGCTGGTGGGTTTGAACCGCCAGCCGTCTGGTTAGCAGTCAAGTGCCTTAGCCACTATGCTACCAGAGCTCTACAAAGAGTAGGAAAACATAATTATGCAATATGTGTTCCAGAAGTGGGAGTTCAGAAGAGTCAGTCACAAATATCTAATAAGATTTAAACAGTAATTATTGAAAAGTATAGCACATGCTCAGCAATTTGTACTAGAAGCTGAGATTCCCCCTGATATAATTCCCCCTGATATAAAGACACTTCCTTTTCTTATGTAGGAGGCAGGCATATACTGGACCAATATATATTTTTTTTTTTTCTTTTTATCCCTAAAGTCCCTTCTATTTATGATTCCTAATACTGGGGAATTTCAGAGTTAAGGGTAATTTTAACTTTTTGAATTCTTGAAAAATTCTGACCTAGCTATTAGCTACTCGATTTTTTTTTTTTTTTTTAATCTAAAGCTCACTTTGATAGAATGTTTGCAATATTCTGAATTTTCTTATAAGGGCAAGAAATAAGGTGATGAACAAGATAAACAGTACACCCCTCATGAATCTCACATTCTTGTGGAAGTTTTATGAGTTGGGGATAATTTATGAATTGACTGACAGTTGATTTGAGTTTGAAGTAGACATATCAATAGCACAAAAAATAGCATCTTATTATATGAAGCTTTTCACATGTACATTTTTATTATTATTTTACATATTTCTAGAAGATGACATTTCAGTGATCTATGTTATGAAAATTAATGCATGATTCAAGATTCATATATAAATCTATTCAAATGATACATAGTTCTTATTTTCCAAAATATAAAGTACCCCCCCCAAAAAAAAAACACTGCCATCAAGTCAATTCTGATTCATGGTGACCTTACAGGACAGAGTAAAGTTGCCCCATAGGGTTTCAGAGGCTGTAAATCTTACTGGAAGCAGAATGCGCCATATTTCTCCGATGGTACAGCTGGTGAGTTCTAATTGCCAAACTTTTGGTTACTAGCCAAATACTTCAACAACTACACCACTACAGCTCTTAACTCAAAAACCAAACTCACTGCCGTGGAGTCAGATCCAACTCATAGTGACCCCTCGTTGGGTTTCCGAGGCAGTATCACTACCGAAGTAAATTGCCCGATCTTCCTTTTAACTAGACCTCTTAGGAGCTCTGACTCGACGGCACATAACAACAACAACAACAACTTAGGAAACGTACAATAAGCATAAGAAATAAGATTAGTAAGAATTATTAGATGAGATTTTTAGCTACTTGATTATTTGGGGCAGGTATTACATAAAATAAAATTAGATATAGACTGGAAACTTCCTTTGAAGCATCTGATGTATTTGGTTAGATAAAAATCTGATATGTATAATTCAATATAACTTATATGTATAATACATTATAACTTTAAAGGCAATTTTTCAGCCAACACCTGATTTCTTTTTGTTGATTCCAATAGCTGATATCTGAATTAGAACTTATCTTTCCATTTAAATGCAGATGTAGTCTTTCCTCCTGAGAGGGAACAAGTCATTTCTTTTGACTGAAATACTAAAAGACAGGGAAGTTCCATTTACATGAATATTCTTTCCCTGCACAGGAGGTCTTTCTTTGTAATATGTAGAATATTTATTGAAATTTGTAGTATTCCCTTCTTTTAATTACTTCATATTTGTATGCTACAAATTTATCTCCTAAATAGGATACATAAATACACATTAAACTTTCAGTGGACAAAGGAAGGCTGTGTGAGGATTTTAAAATAGAAATGGTGAATTTCTGTGACCAAATCAGAATAGAACTTGAAGATGCTGAAAGCTAGGTGCATTGTACACTGGCAGAGATGTAATACCTACAACAGGTTTTATGCATTTTCCATTTCTTTCTTTTTTTGTTTTTTAAAACTTGAATACTAATAAGAGTGTTTTAAAATACAGAATCTTGTGCTATATATACCAATTCATCCAGTGTATACCTGCAAAAGTGCTATACTGTACTTATATCTGATGTGGAGATTTATAATATAAGACAAATCAAAGTGCTGTGATAAATCATTGTGAAAGAATCATATTAGCATCTTATTAAATGATTTCCTATTGTATTGAATAATAGCTAAAGAGATAGTTTAATTTTGATAAGAAATGCACTTGACAGTTTTCTCAAATCCTTGTTGTTGTTGTTGTTAAGTGCCGTGGAGTCGTTTCCCACTCATAGCGACCCCATGCACAGCAGAACGAAACACTGCCCGATCCTGCGCCAGCACCACAATCCCTGCTATACTTGAGCCCATCATCGCAGCTACTGTATCAATCCATCTCGTTGAAGGCCTCCCCCTCTTTCGTCGACCCTCCACCCTACCAAGCATGACATCCTTCTCCAGGGAATGATCCCTTCTTACAACATGACCAAAATAGGTGAGACGAAGTCTGGCCATTCTTGCTTCCAAGGAGCATTCTGGCTGCACTTCCTCCAGGACAGATCTGTTAGTTCTCTTAGCAGTCCATGGTACTTTCAGCATTCTCCACCAGCACCACAACTCAAAAGCATCAACTCTTTCTCAAATCCTATGAGAATCTAAATACGAATGAAAAAAACCAAAAAAAAACAAAGCCAATGCCATTGAGTTGATTCTGACTCATAATGACCCCTTTTGGGTTTCTGAGGCATTAAATCTTTACAGAAGTAGATTGCCCAGTCTTCATTTGGCAGAATGGCTGGTGAGTTTGAACCACGAACCTTCTGGTTAGCAGTCAAATACTTTAGGCATTACGTCACCAGAGCATCTTTAAATTCAAGTAGCATATGATAAAGAATGGACGGGACTGAAGGAAGAAGATAACCTGCACCAAAAGCATTGGTGCAAAAAAGACTCCACAAATTAATGGAATACCAATTGAGATGTTTCAACAAATGGATGCAAAGCTGGTAGCACTCACTAATCTATGCCAAGAAATTTGGAACACAGGTACCTGTCCAACCAACTGGAAGAGACCCTTTGTAAAGAAAGGTGATCCAACAAAATGCAGAAATTATCAAACAATATTAGTTTTACACACTGGTAAAATTTTGCTGAAGATAATTTTTAAAAAAGAATTGAAGCTGTATACCACAAGGAACTGTCAGATATCCAAGCCGGATTCAGAAGAGGATGTGGAATGAGATATATTATTGCTTATGTCAGCTAGATCTTGGCTGAAAGCAGAAAATACAAGAAAAGTGTTTACTTTTAACTTTTATAGTGTGTTTTATTGACTATGTAAAGGCATTTAAATGTATGGATCATAAAAAAAATTATGGATAACATTGTGAAGAATGGGAATTCCAGAACCCCTAACTGTGCTCATGCAGAATCTGTACATAGACCAAGGTCCAGTCATTTAAACATAACAAGGGATACTGCATGGTTCAAAGGAAAGACAGGTGTATTTCAGGGTTGTATCCTTCCACCTTACTTATCCACTCTGTATGCTGAGCAAATAATCTAAGAAGCTGGACTATATGAAGAAGAACAAGGGATCAAGATTGGAGGAAGATTCATTAACAACACGAGATATGCAGATGACACAACCTCGCTTGCTGAAAGCAAAAAGGACTTGAAACTTTTGCTGATGGTTATCAAAGATTACAGCTTTCAGTATGGATTGCACCTCAGCAGAAAGAAAACAAAATTCCTCACAATTGGACCAATAAACAACATCATGATAAAGGTAGAAAAGATGGAAGTTATCAAGAATTTCATCTTAGTTGGATCCACAATCGACACCCATGAGAGCAACTGTCTAGAAATCAATCAAAGTATTGTATTGGGCCAACCTGCTGCAAAAGACCTCTTAAAAATGTTAAAGAGCAAAGATGTCATTTTGAGAACTAAGCACACCTGACCCAGGCTAAGTTATTTAAAGTTACCTCATATTCATGGGACAACTGGACAATGAATAAGAAAGATTGAAAAAGAATTGATGTATTTGAATTATGGTGTTAGCAAATAATATTGAATTCATTGTGGACTATGGAAGAATGAACAAATATGGCTTGGAAAAGGACAATCAAAATGCTACATGGATGCAAGGATGGTGAGATTTCATCTCATGTATTTTGGACATGTTATCGGTAAGGAATAGTCTCTGGAACAAGATATTGTGCTTGTTAATGTAGAGCGTCCGTGAAAAAGAGGAAGACCCTCAGTGAGATAGACTGACACAGTGGTTAAAACAATGGGTTTAAACATAGCAAAGATTGTGCAGATGATGCAGCAACAGCTAGTGTTTCATTCTGTTGCACGTAGGGTCTCTACAAATCAGAATCGGCTTGATGCCACCTAATAGTTAGAAAATAACATTTACTTCCGGTGTTTAATAGGACATTTACAAAGTTATTTTTATAATGCATTTCCTCCCTCAGTACAGATTCAGCTTGTTGTTGTTGTTGTTGTTATGTGCCGTCGAGTCGGCCCCGACTCATAGTGACCCCTCCTTGGGTTTCGAAGGCAGTTATCACTAGGAAGTAGGATTGCCCAACCTTCCTTCTGAGGAGTGGCTGGTGGTTTTGAACCGCCAGCCGTCTGGTTAGCAGGCAAGTGTCTTACTATGCTTCAAGAGAATTATTTATGTCTAAGAGCATAGTTTACCATTACTGATATTTAAACATTTTCATTTCATTCATTAAACAATAACAAAATGAATACTTCATCTGTGCCAGATGATAAAGATTTAGAGACTAAACAATTACAATTATGTAGCAAGCAAACTAATTGAAAAAAGCATATTTTCAGTATAGTATATTTTGCAGGTTTTAATCTGAAACACCTATCTTGGCTACCCTGACATCATCCTCACCTGTTTGCGTGACTTCTCTGGTATTTCTTTATAGGTTTGACTAGGGACTCTCTGGTTTTGGTGTCCACATCATCTTAAAAATGTACTTTTGTCACCCTATACTGTCCCTGAGTGAAATGTCTAGGTATGTCACCTTCATCCATCATCTCTATTGGAGATTATCAAACTTAAGTGTGTGTAAGAGTCATCTAGGGTGCATGTGATAAATATAGAATTAGTAGTTTTAGTTGGGGCTTAAGTATTTTAACATGGGCTCCTGAGGATTTTAATACAGTTCACTGAGAATTACACTTGAGAAACAGTTATGCATGAACTAACAATACCCAGTCTATTGCTAAAAGCCATATCTCTCTTCTGGCTTCACTCACATATAACAATTACTACTAGAAATTTCTTGGTTATTGAAACATTCTTCATATCTTGCAGACCTCCCAACATTACAATGCCACTGTCTCTAGAGTGTATTTTATGCTATACTTCCTAACTTGGAAAATGTAGCCTTAGTACTGGTAGATGCTGTTTGAAATATAGATGTTACCTCTGACTCTTTCGCTATTTTATTTGTTCATCTGATTGATTACAAAATCCTATTGATATTAGCTCTTAAATAGATCCTGAATTTGCTCATTTCTCTCGAACATAACCATTCTCCTGTTTGCACAACAATCATCTCTCACTTAGATTATATGTATTGACTCTAAATTTTTTTCTAACACTCCCAAATTAAGTCTATACTCTACAATGTAAGCCAGGGAGGAAAACAGAAAAAAGTTTATGTGTCCATAAATTAAAACTTTCTTATTGTAGCGGTTAAGGTAAGGTGCCCTGGCCCTGTTGTGGTTAAAGCATTGGGTTGTTAACCAAAAGGATAATGGTTTGGTCACCCCCAGATGATATGCAAGAGAAAAATGAAGCAATCTGCTGCTGTAGAGATTTAAAGCCTTGTAAACCTCGGAAGGAAGATGAGGCAACCTACTTCCGTAGTGATACTGCCTCAGAAACCCAAGGAGGGGTCGCTATGAGTCGGGCTGTGAGTCAATCTGAAGCCAGAGTTCTAGCAGCCTCCAGGAAAATCTTTAACCAGAAACCTTTTAGTGTCAGTAGTGCTAACAGAACTTTTGTAATTCTAAACACTCCTTAGGGCCTTTATCTGCCCTCCAGTCTCAGCAGGTATCAAGGAACTTCCTCCGAACTCAGCACGCATCACAAAAGCCATCCGGATTCAGCACGTATCAGAGATTTGCTCGACTCCTGAAAGTCTCCCACATATCTGAGCCGCATCCTCCCTAGATAATATTTTCCTTAGTGAACTTTGGAGCCGGGGGGAGTTTCTTTACGTCCCCCAAGATCTTAGATCACTGCCCTGAATCCCTTAGCAACAACCAATCACCTGTACCCCCTCGCCCCGGTGCTGCCCCTCCCCATATGGTTCCATAAATTGGAGAAAGAAACGGGGTACGGGGTCTTTTGCTCAAGCCACTGACCTGGTAAGGGCAAAGACCCTGACTTAAGTTAGCTAATAAACTGTCCTATTGCATTTGCATTGGCGTGGGTTGGCGTCTTCTTCTCTTCCAAAATTCTCCTTTACAACCTGGGTACAACAGGGCCTGACTCCACGGCACAAAACAACAACAAAATACCCTATGGAAGTCACTGTGAGTCAGAATCAACTGAATGGCAGTGGGTTTGGATTATTATTTTGTTAGCTGGTAGGCTATTTATAATTTGCAGCCCTGATGAACTCTCTCGTCTCCCATTTTGTGTTCCTACCAAAGTTACTGTTGACCTACAAGTGTGTGTATTCATTCTTAAATTCTGGTATTTGCAAGTGCCATTCTCTCTGCCTACAATAAATTTTCATCACGTGACTAACTTGTTCACTTACAGGTCTTTTCTTAGACATCATAATCTCAATGAAGTCTTCCTTATAGAGAAATAGGCTTGAATTCATTTTCTACATGCACTAGTATTGTAAGATACAGCATATTTAGGTTATCAGTGTATCTTTCATGCAAATTTGTGTCATACTTATGCTAAAATTTTTTTTCTTGTTTATCTGAAATTAAAATTTAGTTGGACATTCTATGTTGTGTCTGGCAACCCTAAAATGCACCCTTATGAATTATCATGTGACAATTTAATCTATTTGCTCTTTTCTTGTATTCTTTAAAAGACTATAAATTTCTCAATAGCAGAAATGATGTTTCCATGCATCTTCATTTTCTTCCATTTCTCTTCGTAAACACTTTCTAGATAGTAACTGGCAGTAAAGTATCTATATATATTTGACAAAAGAATGAAATATTGGAAACAATATTTAAACTTCACAACTTCTAAGTGCACCATTTTTGTCTTTCTGCTACACCTTATTACTTATAAATCATAGCAATGGAAAGTTTGAAATTAGTAAATATAGATACTCTTTAAATGTTAAAAAATACCATTTAATTCATAACAAAGACAAATAATTTCATACAATAATTAGGCCTACAAAAGATACTTTGGTATGAAATATTTCTTTACAACAAGGGTAAATAGACCAATAGACCTATATACCAATAGGGCAGTTGTTTCAGAAACACACAGAAAACTTAGATAATTATGAGGACTGTCATTTTTAGCCTTATTTCAATTTTCTTTCACTTTGTTTTGTTTCGTGTGGAGAGAAAGCACTAAAATAGAAGCAAAGTAAAAACGTCCCCCTTTCTACTCAGAGAAGTCCATATAGTTTTCAAAATCTTAGAAAAACATATTCTTTGGAAAGAGAGCAATTTAAACATTTTCTGAAAATAAACAGACTTTTCTATATATTGTGATTGAAAATCATATTCTTGATATTCTCAATAAATTTTTAAAATAGAAAATGCTAATAAATTATAGATCCATTAAAACAAAGCTTTTCATAATTGCTTTTAGTAGAAATTGATCTTCAAATGTCACAAGATAACATGGAGCTCCTCCAATCAATGATGGATACCAATTTTAGTAAAGTTAGGTATACATAGTACAAACAGTGTCTGCTAGGTAAAAATACATTATTGACATGAAAATGACATTTTGTGACTAGTTAGGAAAATGTGTCATTCCTTCCCAAAAGTAAAGATATAAGGAAATATCTGACAATGAAAAACACCATTAATTAAACAATGCTTACTGACAATTGACTCATATGCCTAGCATTAATACTCTGGGATATATATAGGTGGCAAACAAGAACAGAACAACTAACTTTTGACTTGTTGTTGTTGTTGTTATGTGACGTCGAGTCAGACCTGACTCATAGCGACCCCTCCTTGGGTTTCCGAGGCAGTATCACTATGTAACTTTTGACTTAAGCAATGCCAATTTCTCCTCTGGTTGGTGACGTGTGATTCCTCAATTTGAGGGCACTGAGAATACTGATGGGCATTGAGTTTCTGTTTTGCATTTGATGCTTTCTTCACTAAAACAAATTAGTTTACCTCTGCCCAAGATTGCACTCTAATGACTCTTATCCAAACCACAATTCTTCATACTATGACATACCATGGAAACCCTTCATCTGCTATCTCTTCTCACTATGTCTCCCTTACCTCCCCCCATTTCCATCTAAATAAAGCTCTCCACTTGGGCTTCTGGAAGCCACAACAACAAATATATTTGCCTCAAAATTATCAACAGCCTCCATGTGTTTATTTTAAAAGATTTTTCCTTATCTCTGTCTTTTTTACACTCTCAGCAGCATTCATCAAATAGAACACTACATAACAAAATAGGCAAAAGACAATTTTTCTACTTGAATGCTCACAAATATTGATCCCTCTTCCCCTACCCATAGGTCTCTTAGTATCTCTATAATAACCACGAAGACTGTGAAGCTTTCTTTTGGTATTGGTTCTCTCAGTTGTTGTTGTTGTTATGTGCCGTCGAGTCAAACCCGACTCATAGCAACTCATACAAAATTATAGTAGTCAAACCAAAACCAAGCTCACTGAAATTGAGTCAATTCTGATTCACAGAGAACCCCTACTGGTTTTCCAAGGCTGTAAATCTTTACAGAAGTCTCATCATTCTTCTGCAGAGCAGTTGTTGGGTTAGAACCACTAACCTTTTTTTGTAGCAACCAAATACCTTAAACACCACATGATCAAATTCCTTAATTATAGTATGTTCTGGGATAAATTAATATTTTAATCAAGAATGTTATGAAGTCATTGAATGGTCCAAAGTTTAAGTGCTCAACTACTAACCTAAAGGTTGGCAGTTTGGACTGTCAAGAGTACAGCTAGAGTCTATTAAAATTAAAGCAAAGAATTTTGAAGGATTAGAGTGATTAAAATTATGGCAGCATGTAGTGAAGATTCAATAAGATACTCTGACATTCCTAAGGAGAGGGGAGCTTTTTAAATAGAAAAGTGAGGAAGGGGGCATGTAACTATAATCCTGGTATTTGGGATTTCACATAGTCACAAGACAATAGCAAGTTGAAATTTTACAAGGTTAGCTGAATTATTTTGTAACATAGATATCTTGAAGCCTATTTAGTAAGCTATGCATACACTGTTTCTGAGGCCTGTTGTGCAAACATTTTTCTGAGACCATCTTGACAAATATTTATTGCTACTGTTATATGCTGATGAGACAATCCAAATCCTAGTGACCCTATTGTACAACATAATGAAAAACTACCAGGTCCTTCACAATCCTTTACAATCTTTACTATTTTTGAGCCCATTTTTGCAGCCACTGTGTCAATCCATCTCATTGAAGGTCTTCTTCTTTTTCACTGACCCTCTGCTTTACCAAGCATGATGTCCTTCTCCAGGGATTGGTCCCTCCTGATTGCATAACCAAGTACATGAGAGAAATGCTCTCAATCCTCACTTCCATAAACATTCTGGCTGAACTTCTTCCAAAACAGATTTATTCATTCTTATGTAGTCCACTGTAAATTCAATAGTATTTGCCAACACCTTATTTCAAATGAATCAATTCTTCTTCAGTCTTCCTTATTCATTGTTCAGCTTTCACATGCACATGAGGCAATTGAAAGTACCATGGCTTGGATCAGGTGTACCTTAGTCTTCACAGTGAAACCTTTGCTTTTAACAATTTTAAGGGATCTTTTGCTATAGATTTGTCCAATGTACTACATTGTTTGATTTCTAGACTGCTGCTTCCACATGCTGATTGTGAATCCAAGTAAAATGAAATCCTTGATACTTTCAATATTTTCTCCATTTATCATAGTGTGGCTTATTGGTCCAGTTATGAGAATTTTTTTTTTAATTTTGTTTATGTTGAGGTGTAATCCATACTGAAGGCTGTAGTCTTTGATCTTCATCAGTAAGGTTTTCCAGTTCTCTTCTCTTTCATCAAGCAAAGTTGTGTCATCTGCAGACTTTATGTTAATGAGTCTTTCTCCAATCTTTATGCTGTGTTCTTCTTTATACAGTCCTGTTTTTTAGATTATTTACTCAGCATACAGACTAATAATAGTTAAAGGATAAAACCCTAATACACACCTTTCTTCATTTTAAACCTTGCAGTAGTATCCCCTTGTTCTATTCAATTGACTGACTATTGGGCATTTACTGACAAACATTTCTTTATAATCTGTATTCTTGTCCTCTCTATTGTTTGCTGAGTAGAGTTAATGTTTCAAAATAATTTACAGCTCTAAATCACATATTTTATTTTTAATAAAGCAGAAAGGAGAACTTTGAACAAATTTAATTCAACAATGAAGCTTTGATTAGACTTAGGAGAGTCATCTTAATCATGCCAAACAACACACTTTTAAAGTGCCCTCAGACTTAACTAACTGGTATCTTGACTAAAAGAAGTATAATCTATTTTCTAATATGATCTCTTAACTTTGGCAAATGTTTTCAAGAATGCTTTCCTGAAACATTCCTCATATATTCATCATTTCATTCTTCACTGTTACAGCCAGCTGAGAAAATGATTTCTTCCTTTATCTACTTAAACTATAACATTTCTCAAGCCCCTTTGCAAACACATCTGAAAACAATGGCTATGAGCTGATTTTCTCAAAGTTAATGATAAGCTGAAGTAAAGTAGCCTAAAGTGGAATTTTTAAAACAGTATGGGATTCTGCCTGTGAAATGGTCTGTCTTCTCAGCTATACTAAACACCTTGATTTTTTGGGTGCTAGGCATCCTGAGGGAACTCTGGTGGTGTGGTGCCTAAGGCGTTTCACTGTTAACCAGCTACTCCTCAGAAGGAAGACTATGCAATCTACTTCTGTAGAGATACTGCCTTGGAAACCCAATGAGGGGTTATCAGTTGGAATTGACTTTGGGGTGCTCCTATACAGAACCCACCCAGAGGTAGCTCTGAAGACAAGTGTAGTGTTCTGCTTCTGAAAGGTCACAGCATTGAAAACCCTATGGAGCATAGTTCTATGCAGCATGCATCAGTCATCATGGGTCAGAATCCATTTGTTGGTAACTAACAAAGACAATGAAAACATTACTGGAGTCCCACATTGGACAATGTAAGAATGCATATAAGTGTATGTATATTTTTCTTCTAAAATATTTTATATATATATATATATATACACACACACACACACATATATATGTATGTAAAAGATTTTATATTATCATATGATAATATAAAGTCTTTGTACTGTTATATGATAATATAAAGTTGTTGCTGTACATAAGTGTCTGATCATTTTTTTTGTGTGTGTGGGTCCTCATGATCTAAATTTCCCAGTGTTACATACAGCTGTAGAGCTTCCCCAACTTTCTGAATCAAGTCTTTCCCTTATTTCAACTCCTTTCTACAGATAAGAAGGGATATTAGGTAGCATTTAAATTTGAATTGAATTTTACAAAATATAACAACTCTAGAAGCCAAGAAAATGAGGAAGGAGGAGTGGAAAAAATAACTGTCAAATATCCTAAAGTAATAATTTCTTCTATTCATGACATTTTAAATTACTGATTTTTTTTTCAGAATATCTGAAATGAAAAGTTGATAATTTCTTTCAACATTTTGCTTTAAATTAAATAAATTTTCAAAAATCTCAGCATGTTTGTTTTTCATTGCCTCTGTCCTCATCAAGTCATGTTATTTTTGTAGCTGAAAGCAGGCTTTTGTGTCAAAATCAACATAATAGCAATGGGTTTGGTTTTAGTTAGTACAGTAATTTCTTTATTTTGACAGGAACTTCCATACATAGATTATGTGAACATAGTTGTATGATTGGATTCTTTGAATGTGAACATTCCCAATGGGTAAATATGTTAATGTTATTAATCATTTCCTCCATATTTTTATACTTATAAAATTGTTAATGAAATTGCATAACTTTTCTCCTCATACCTGTCAGAAATAACCGCTTAACAAGAGAAGACATTGGAAATGTATGAGAGATAAATCCATTCCAATTTTCTCTGCTGATAACTCTGGAAGTAGCATTCTTTGTCAAACTTCAGTTCCTGAGGCCCCTGACAGCCATGTGGTTTTCAGAGCTTCCTAGGTTTTGCATTATGGACTGCTCAGATCCTAAGGTATCAGAGTCAAGTTAGGTTTTACATCTAAATGACTTCCTTCATTAAACTCCAACTTTTATTTTCAATATAGTAAATGTGTGTGTTGTTCAAAGAAATAAAATTATTTCAAGAATAAATTCACTTTGTGCAGTTATTAAATTAAGATTACCACTGAGTATTATTTCATCTGGAAAGATAATTTAATAGCCATCATTTTACATCCACTTTTAAAAGAATAGCAGAAGAATAGCAGAATTTTGAAATAAATTTTAGTGGATAAAATTATTCTTCTAACTTTATGATGTAGTGAAACTGAACAAATTAATTAAATTTGGAAATAAAATCATAGAATGCAAAAATTCTAAAATATGTTTAAGATATTTAAATTAATTTTTTAAATAGATTTTGGAGAGTTGATATCTTCTCAATATCTAGTGTAACACACACTAACAGTTAATAAAGTGTTGCTTGTTACTTTAAGGTACTTCAAATCTACTGTCATGCATATATAAGATCATCTGAACAGAACACTTTTATGTTTATAAGTAAACAATCACATTAAACTGCTACAAAAAAGTTTTTCTTAAGTAGTTTTGAAATTCTGTCTTAGTTCTCTAGTGCTGCTATATCAGAAATACCACAAGTGAATGGCTTTAGCCAACAGAAATTTATTTTATTGCAGTTTAGAAGGCTGTGTTGTTGTGATTGTTGTTATGTGCCATTGACTTGGACCCAACTGATAGCAACTCCTCCTTGGGTTTCCGAGGTGGTATCACTACAGAAATAGATTGCCCAACCTTCCTCCTGAGGAGCGGCTGGTGGGTTTGAACCACCAGCTTTCTGGTTAGCAGTCAAGTGCCTTAGGCACTATGCTACCAGAGCTCCTGTTTAGGAGGCTAGAAGACTGAATTTAGAGTGCTGGCTCTAGGACAAAACTTTCTCTCTCAGGATTCTTGGGGGAGTCCTCTCAACCTTGGACTTCATCTCTGCCTTTCAGGCCCACTGGAGCAAACTGGAGGCTCCTCCAAACTCATACAGCTTCAGGGGCTTACAAACTCAAGAATGGCAGGTAAAATGGCAGAGTATTGGCTCACAAGCTAAAAAAGCAGCAATCCCAAGATCAGCAGGAAACATGGCAGGCCATTGGTTCAAGATGTTGATGATGATGGGTCAAATGCAGGACCCTTTCCATATATTTATATATACATATTTATATATGCACACATACATATATATATGTATGTATATATAGATATACACATATATATGTATGTATATATAAATATATGTATATATATATATGTATATGTATATGTATACATACATATGTGTGTATGTATTCTGAGAGCTCTACTGGCCTAGTGCCTAAAGTATTTGCCTGCTAACCAGAACCCTGGCAGTTCTAGCCACTCTTCGAGGAGCTCTGGTAGCATAGTGCCTAAGGTACTTGACTGCTAACCAGAAGGGGGGTGGTTCAAATCCACCAGTCACTCCTTGGAAGGAAGGTTGGGCAATCTACTTCTGTAGTGATACTGCCTCGGCAACCCAAGGAGGGGTCTCTATGAGTTGGGTCTGACTCCATGGCACACAGCAGCATAACAAGCCACTCCTCGGAAGGAAGGTTGGCTGATCTACTTCCATAGTGATACTGCCTCAGAAACTCAAGGAGGGGTTGCCAAGTCAGTTCTCACTCGATATCAGTGAGTTTGGTTTGGTTTTGGTATATATTTAGTCCAGAAGCAGGCCACACCCTGAAGGCAACTCCCTTCCAACTGATCAACTGCTCACAGCAGATACCACCATGGAGATGATTACATCACATTCAATCTCATCATGGGAAATAACTATATCACAGCTGTCAAGCCACACAAAATCAGCCAAATCAGCATAGAACTTTAACGACCATATATTCCAAATTGATTATTTTTTAAAATTCACTGGTAGATATTTGCGGTGTAGTAAGTTACTTAGTGTGGCTTTTCTACCCATAAGTCTTTGTAAACTCCAAGATGGGATTTTCTATGAGTAATTGAGGAGCTCCTGATTGCTGAAGTTGTCCACCTGGAGTATTTCTGTTGGGAGTGGCACAAAACAATGTTCTGGGAGGTGCCCACTCTCTCTCAAATGCTTAGAGTTCTGATGCTATGATTGGCTAGTTTGACCACCCTGCTGGGCTCAAAAGGAGACCTCCTAGAGGCAAAACTCTCTCTGACTGTTGGTTGAGGAAGACGTGCTGCTGAAAGAGACACGCACCCCGGAAAGAGACACATGCTGCTGGAAAAGAGATGCAAGAGACACGCATTGCTGAGTAAGACACCGAGGGACATGCACTGCTGGGGGAGAGACTGTGAGAGACTTGGCTGAGAGAAGGTGGGTTGGGAGAGAGACTGAGCATTTTTCCTGAACTTGAATTGTAGCCTGGTGCTTCCCTAATAAACTCCATAATCTGTGAGTTCTGTGTGGCCACTGCAGTGTATTATCAAATCCAGGAGAGAGGTGGTGGATACTTTGGGAGGAACGGTTGGTGAAAGGGCTGGAGGGAGGCAGCATGTCTGGCCTTGCAGTAATAGGCCTTGGGTTACTGCTGGTAATCCTGTCTTCCTCTTGTGGGATTAGAGGAGGTCATAACATCTGGCCTCCCTGCCATTTTAGCAATATTTTATTCAAATACAATGCAATGGTGAATTTGAAAATGGATATAATGGATTCTAACTTTTTTTAGAGTTAAATTTCTACACTTTACTGTACATTATGATGTCTATATAAATAATACATTGATTATACAATAAAAATAGATATCAATGTAAAGACATAACAGCAAGGATATGTTTAAGTGTCTATTTCTATTAAAAGGAAATTATTTCAGAGGAAAGAAAATGGAAAGTAGATAGATTCACCTTCCATTATCATATAATCAGAGCAGTTAAGTGACCTTTGGTGTCGCCCCAAAAGTGAGATAAAATGGCATTCTCTGGATATGTATGGGGAAAAATGGCTTGCATTTACTTTGCCAATTCATCTTCCATAAACTGTCAGAAAATTTCAGTTTGAGATTATTAAGGACTCATTTTAATCTAGTTTTCAGTTTCCTGTCCTAGAACGTTTTGCCAGAGCAAACAGAAGTAGCTGCTTCCTTATCATATTTTGCAATGTGCATCTTTTCCTCTCTCCTTACCTCTGGATTACAGTAAAATTTGGAAGAACTTGGCATTACTTTCATCCTCTTCACCATTTCTACATTTCCAACATCCCTTGTATGTCAAAGAGAACAATGGAATCATTGAGTCTATCAAAAACTTTGATAATATTTACAGTTAAATTTACTTTGAAAACCTCAGATTTCTATTTCAAAAGCAACCCCTCATTTTGAGCCTTGTCCCAAACTTATTAAAATGAGCAGATGCCTTGTATATATCTGTTTTTGCATTAAAGATCAAATTTCTGATTTTTTCTTCAGAAATTTATACAACATGTCATTTAGTAAAAGCCAATATTTTGGTTCACTTGTCAATGGTAATCAGTGTTTAATGAAGCAAAGCATAGCTGTGTTGTTATTTTTATTGTGGCACTTGATCATGCTCACATTGGCAGACCCACAGTTACACTTCTTTAATTCAGAAAATGTCTGGCCAAATTTTTCTATTTTTGGCCTACATCTTGATAACATATTCTTTGGAAACCTCTGATGCCTTTGCTTTTTACTATAGATGTTTTGAAACAGAAGTATTTACATTTACTTCCTAGTTTTCTTGAAAGCCCTACCCAATTTTCATCTAAATTAAATATCCAATCTTCAGCTTAATGCTCCCTTCATATATCCTCTACTTCAGCTAAAATGAACTGATTATTGTACTATATGCATATCATTCACTGTTTCTTTCTTCCTAGGCTTCTGGTCACTGGATGTATTCTCACCTTCCAATAACCCACCTTAAACTCTATCTCGGGTACTATTGTCCCCAGTTAAAGTATTGGACATTCAGTTGTCAAAAACCAAATGTTCACAGAAACACAAAATACTAATTTAGAATCATATATTTACTGTGAGTATATACAGCTCAAATTGGACAGCTCAACCTAACATTTGGGAAAGCACTCCAAAGAAGGGATAGTGAAAATTAAATAGGTCATTATAATATTACTTCTCAAAAGATAACATCAAAGCATGACCAAGGTTTCAGGGTTAGTCAATTACAGAAACAGAATCACCAAGGAGACACCATACATCTTAAAACATAGTCTCTAGTCATATGTGGAGTTCCTACTTCTTGAAGCTGGCTGCACATAGATAATTTTTCCAAAAGAACCCAATGTCTAAGGCTAAATGGTCTGTGCTAAGTTTCTTATTAAGCTATTGCTTGGTTTGAAGGGGACTCCAGGGTATCAAGTTCCTTCAAGGTTCAAAAGATAACACACCTGCCTCAACTTAATAAAGGGCATTTATGCAAAACCAACAGCCAATATTACCCTCAATGGAGAGAGACTGAAACCATTCCTCTTGAGAACAGGAACTA
>NW_006922351.1:187147-192393 GCF_000298275.1 Orycteropus afer afer
AAACCCATAAATTTCAGAAAATCAAAATAATTTTATCATTACCTCTTTCTGATTGGGAGCTCTGGTGGCGTAGGGCCTAAGGCATTTGACTGCCAACCAGAAGGCTGGCAGTTCAAACTCACCAGCCACTCCTCAGAAGAACGATTGGGCAACCTAGTTCCGTAGTGATACTGCCTCAGAAACCCAAGGAGGTGTTGCTATGAGTGAGATCTGAATTGACGGCAGTGATTTTTTTTGTTTTCTGTCTGATTATGACTCTACTATTTAATTTTTTTTTTATCACAAATGTTAAATAATTGTATTTGCGCACCATCTCATTCTACTGGCCTCAAAGCAAAAAAGTCAGCTATTAATGGAGGTATTCAGATATAGAGTCTACTTTCTTCTTTGCCTAGCTTTCCTTTCTTATGTTGCTCCAGATGAACAGAAACTAATTGTTGCACCTTAGATGAGTGCTTCCAAGACTTTAAGACCACAGACACTACACAATGAACTAGTACATAAACATTAGGAACACTATTAGGCCAATTGATTGGTATGACCCACAAAACTGTTACCTTAGGACTTTGAACCATAGAAACAAATCCAATGTGGCATTTGTATTATACACAAGCAGACTGAGTAATTGTTTGCTATGTGCCTCAACAGGACCTACATTCTGCAAACCTCAGTTTGGATATTAATAATATAAATATAACAGTGCTCATCTCTTAAGGCACTAATTCCTCCTTGAGAGACTAGCAGGGAATCTAATCTTAATGTACTTTGTAAAATCATAGTTTGAACTTCAGATACTTTTCTAGTTATGATCTCTACAACTTTGCTAAGCTTATCTCAACAGAAACTTCTGATTTGAGTGTTACTATTCTAAAATGATTTAAAATCTGAATTTCCTTTTATCTGAGAATCAGCTATTTCGGTAATATAAAATATCTTATAATAAGGATTTTCCTCTTATTTTTCTTTTAATATTTTTAGTTTCTTTTTCTAGTCATAACATTTTATCCTCCTCATATTTCTTATTTTCCTTTCAGTTAATTTATTATATAAACACATAAGAATAACATAAGAAGAAGTAGTTCAAATCAGTTGAAAATTTAGTGGAATGGAGGAAAATAGTTTCTAATATCCAGAAACATAACTAATATTTGCACATAAAATCCATAGTAAACTTTTAGTCCAGTGAGTCTTAAGTAGTTAATTTTGGTTCCATGCAAATATGGGTCAGCAACAGTCTAGAAACCAATCAGCACCTATATAAGCGTTCTGGAAATCTTGATTCAGTCTAGTAGTATTCACATTCGAAATATCACAATCTTTTTCTTAAGTCCAATATAGTCTATCATTTGTTTAAATGTTTTGAAGTATTTTCAGTGAGTCAGTAAATTAAAAACTTACCTGCAGATAACAAAACTTCATATGACTGTTTTGGTTACCTAGTGCTGCTCTAACAGAAAATACCACAGACAGAATGTCTTTAAAAAACAGGAGTTTATTTTCTTACAATTCTGGAGCCTAGAAGTCCCAGTTCAAAGTGTCAGACTCTAGAGTCTGGGGGAAGGCCCCTCAACCTTGGACTTCAGCTGTGCTCCTGCTCCCAATCAACTGAAGCTAGAGGTTTTTCTTCACTCAGGCAGCTTCTGACTGCTGAGGCTGACAAGTAAAAAAGGTACAGTCCCAATATTACCAAACAACATGGCAGGCAGGTAATTCAACTCCAGAAAAAGTCCCAAGATTAGCATGACATGGCAGGATGCTAAACAATGCCTTGGCTACATGCAGGGGTCAAACGTGCAAGGAGCTGGAGATCTTCCTCGAAACTGCTTGTGATATCCTGGAAACAGATCACATCTCTAAAGCAGCTTATCAGCTACTACAGTAGATTCCAACATGGAGTTAATTACAGTCTTACCATGGGAAATAACTATATCCAGCTGCCCAACCACTTAACCAGGTTCAGCCAAGTTGACACACAACCTTAACTACCACAATGAGCATGAGTAACTTATAATAATAATTCTTGAAAGTGAAAGCCCTTTTAATAATTAGTATAAAAGTAGTGTAAAGCCAAATAAAGTAAATTAAAGAACAGCTTAAAGTGAAAAGATACCAATACTATGCCAAGATTATCAAGTCTCTAAATATTTAAATACTTATAAAAACCTCTTTGAGTAAATGATGTGAATTTTACAATTAAGGCAATTAGCTTGGGTCGTGTTAGATAAAAAAAGAAATAATATTGAATAATACACATTTGTTGTCTAATGTCAGGAAAACCTAAGAGGAAACAATAAAACATAAATTTTTAATCCAAAGAAAATCACTTTTCTTGATTTGACAACACACTTCATTTAACTAAATACATTCAATAAACTTTCTTTTCTTTCAGTGCTTTTATAAAGCAGGAAAATATGTTTTGTGGCTTTCCACAAAGTCTCAAATTCACCAGAAGTCAGTCCATCATAAGTCACTGAGAAACAACTTTTAAGTTATTTGACCAAGTATTTAAAGATAAACATTTTAGCCTTTTCAAATCCAAGAGGATTGGTTTCAGATTCAGGAATGTATTCTAATGAGATACTAAATGCTTGCCTTTGAGCAGGATTATACGTAAGATAAATTAACTCTTTAACACAGTAATTAATGAAAAATTTGACATTTTAGCAGCAAGAAACCCAACTTTTGCATTATGTGATATTTTACATTGTTGTTGTTGTTGTTATGTGCCGTCGAGTCGGCCCGACTCATAGCGACCCCTCCTTGGGTTTCCGAGGCAGTATCACTACGGAAGTAGGATTGCCCAACCTTCCTTCCGAGGAGTGGCTGGTGGGTTTGAACCGCCAGCCGTCTGGTTAGCAGGCAAGTGTCTTAGCCACTATGCTACCAGAGCTCCCATATTTTACATTAGTATCTTAAAAATCTCATAAATGAACCTATCAAAATTTAGCCACAATAAATAACAACTTTGACCATATCAAATAAACTCCCTTCTAATAAATCTTCTAAACTTTGTCTTTGTTGCTTATCTCTTACAGTATCAGATTTTAAATGGCAAAAATGAATGTATTCATTAGCAGCCCCCAATACATCTTTTCTCTGGGGCATAACGCAAACATCTATAAATTTGTTATACTGAGAATCTATTAATATAGTATCAGTAAGATAGGTAAAAAGGACTCCTGGTGGTGCAGTGGTTAAGCACTTGGTTCTTACCTTAAAAGTCAATGGTTCAACCTGCCAGCCATACCATAATTATTGTTGAAAGTTTATTGAAATATTCTAAATCTTCATTCAAACTTATACCTTGTCTCATTTTCCAGTCTTAAACTTAGCTCTTTAACGTCTTGGCTTAAGCAGGCCAATAATATTAATATGCATATGACCATTTCTATTTTTACTGTTTTTTTTTTTTTTTTTCATTGTTATCTTTATCTTTTGGCTTTAAAATTACATAGAGAAATTGTTTGCAAATCTTTTATATGGGGATCCACCCAATTTCAGATAACTAAATTAAGAAACCATTTCTTCTTATTTTCTTTTGTCTTAAAAAGTCTTCAGACTCTTTTTCTTCCAAAGTTCTTTTGGAGCAACATGGGTCTCAGAGGGTGAGGGCTCAGGAGGTCTGATCCTGCTCACTCCCCCTCTCTGAGGCTCATTTTCAAAGACAAAAATTGGTTAATCTAATTCATTTAAATATGTTTAACTTGCTTTAGGTATTTCAAAAGACAAATGTTAATCAAATTATCTCCCATTTATTCTTTACTATTTTCTTGGTAAGCAATTTTCCCGTTCTTCTTTATCATAATCTTTTATGTACTTAGTAAATACCAAATCTCTTTAACAATTTTGTTAAACAGCCCATAAATTATTAGCTAGTAATTTTTTTTCTTCTTCTTCTTTTTTTTTTTTTTTCCTAGCTTATATTTGCCCTATGTGTTCTTTTTTCTCATTCTGGAGCTAGTGAAAAGTATTCCTTTTTTGTTAAATAAAACACATTTCTTATAATATATAGCTTAAGTTACTTATAAAAGTTTTGCTTTTAAGATTTTACTTTTAAGGTTGACATAATATACAACATAAAAATCTCTTTAGACTGAATTCACTTTCATTACTTTCTGGAAATATTTCTACTATTAAATTTATATTCCAATGAGTCAATTCTACTCATAGCAACCCCTCCTTGGGTTTCCAAGGTTGTATCTCTATCGAAGTAGATTATTGCCCAATCTTTCTTGAGCACTTATTTATTATTAAAGCAAGGAAACCTAGTGGTGCAGTGATTAATTGCTCAGCTGCTTACTGAAAGGTCAGTGATTTGAAGACATCAGCCACTCTGGAAGAAAGATATAGCAGTCCACATTCATAAAGATTACTGTCTTGAGAACACTGTGAGGAAGTTCTATTCTTGCAGAGGGTTGTTATGACTTCGAATCAACTTGGCAGGAATGAAATTTATCATTTTACCACTAAGAATAAACTTCTTTGAAGGAATATTATAATTGAATTTAAATAATGCCATTTCTAAAAGCAAACTCACTGACATTGAATCTATTCCAACTCATAGCAACCCCCACTTGGTTTCCAACACTATTAATCTAAATGGAAGCAGACTGCATCAACTTTCTTCCACAAGGAGGCAAGTGGGTTTGTAGAAATGAACTTTTGGTTAGAAGCCAAATGCCTTAACCACTATTCTATGACTGTTGTTGTTATTGTTGCATGCCATCGATTCAGCTCTGACTAATAACAACCCCATGGTACAACAGAAAAAAACACAACCCAGATGTGCACCAGCCCCACAATCCTTGCTATACCTGAGCCAATAATTGCAGCCACTGTGTCAATCCATCTCATTGAGGGCCTTCACTTTTTCCATTGATGTTCCACTTTACCAAGTATGATATACTTCTCCAGGAAATAATATGAACAAAGTAGGTAAGATGAAGTCTGGCAATTCTCACTTCCAAAGAGCATTCCAGCTGCACTTCTTCCAGAACAGATCTGTTCATTCTTCTGATGGTCTACGTTACTTTCAGTATTCTTTGCCAACACCACAACTCAAAAGCATTAAGTCTTCTTCGGTCTTCCTTATTCATTGTCCAGCTTTCACATGAGGTGACTGAGAATACCAAAGCTTGGGTTAGGCTCACCTTAGTCTACAAAGATACATCTTTGCTCTTCAGCACTTTAAAGAGGTCTTTTGCAGATTTGCCTAGGGCAATATGTCATCTGATTTTTTTTTTTTT
>NW_006922351.1:198758-200163 GCF_000298275.1 Orycteropus afer afer
TTCACTGACAATGCAGCACTGTATGTGCAAAAGGGTTCATCTATATTGCCTATACCTCCCATGCATCTCTGTGTCTTCCTCTTCCTCAATACCATTGTGTTGATCATTCATATTTGGTACATTGGCCTTCTCTTCACCCAAATCAATAGTTGTCTCCACCTATCTTACAATGTTCATTCCCCACCTCTCCCACCCTCCTCTGGTAACAAACAAAGAAAATTTCCTCCCATATATAAACCTTTCCTTGAGTTTTTACAATGACGGACTAATACAATATTTGTCCTTCTGTGATTGACTTATTTCACTCAGCGTAATGTCCTCCAAGTTCATCTACGTTATGCAGTGTCTTACAGATTTTATGTTATTCTTTAGGGTTACATAGTATCCCATTGAGTGTATGTACCAAAGTTTTGTTATCCATTTTTTTGTTGACGGCCACCTAGGTTGTTTCCATCTTTTGGCTGTTGTAAATAGTGTTGCGATGAACATGGGTGTGCATATATCTGTTCTTGTACTGGCTCTCACTTCTTTAGGATATAATCCTAGTTATGGCATGGGTGAGTCGAATGGTAATTCTAATTCCAATATTTTAAGGACTGGCCATACTACTTTCCTCAGTCGTTTTATCATCTGACAGTCCCACCAGCAGTGTATGAGAGTCCCAATCTCTCCACATCCTCACCAGTATTTGTTATTTTCTGTCCTGTTCAACTTTGCTACTAGTGCTGGGACAAGATGGTATCTCATTGTTGTTTTGATTTGCATCTCTCTAATGGCTAATGATTGTGAGCATTTCTTCATATGTTTGTTGACCAACTGAATATTTTCTTTGGTGAAGTGTCTATTCATGTCTTCTGCCCATTTTTAATTGGACCATTTGTCTTTCTGTTGTTAAGGTGTTGTAGTTTTCTATAGATTCTAGAGATAAGTCTCTTGCCAGATATGTCATTACTGAATATTTTTTCCCAATCTGTACATTCTCTTTTGACTCTTTTTGAGAAATCTTTGGAAGCACATAAACAATTAATTTTTAAAATTTGTAATTCATCTAGTTTATCTTCTGCTGTTTGTGCATTTTGGGTTATGCTTGATAGTCTATTCATGCCATCTCTTAAGGCCCCAAAATTTGCCCTTATTTTTTCCTTGAGAAACTTTACAATCTTAGGTTGCACATTTAAGTCTTTGATCCATCTGGAGTTAGTTTTTGTGTATGGTGTGAGGTGCAGATCTTATTTTGTTTTTCTGCACATGGATATCCTGTTTTGCCAGCACTATTTGTTAAACAGACAATCTTTTCCCCATCTAATGGATTTTGGCCCTTTGTCAAAAATCAGTTGACCGTAGGTTGATGGATTATTTACTGGGTTCTCAATTCTATTCCATCGGTGTATGTGTCTGTCATTGT
>NW_006922351.1:200584-201804 GCF_000298275.1 Orycteropus afer afer
TACCAGTTGCTAGGACTAATTGTTTCCATGAATTTTGGTTTTCTTCATTCTTCTTTGCTCTGGATGAGGAGAGACATATCATTGCATATAGATGGCAGCTTGCAAGCTTTTAAGATCCCAGTCGCTACTCGCCAAAGTAGGAGGTGGAACAATGTTTTGTGTACTATGTTATGCTAGTTGACCTTGATGTCCCCTGCGACTATGGTCCTGAGCCCACAAGTTCAACTACTCAGTCCCTCTGGGTAGCTGGCTGTGACCAAGCAGTGTCTACAACCTTGCCTCTGGTCAACACTAAGATACACCAGGGAGTTCTAATCATATACATAAACTTATAGGACCATTGTTTGCCAACCTTGGTACATTCCCCATTTCATAGACATACCTAATAATTCCCCACTTCATAGACATACCTAATAGTTCAACCTGCCCACCCATCTATCCACCTGTATACCCATGTTTGTTTTCACTGACAATGCAGTACTGTATGTGCAAAAGGGTTCATCTTTGTTATCTGTACCTCCCATGTACCTCTCTATGTCTTTCTCTTCCTCAGTGCCACCATATTGATCACTGACATTTGGTACAATGCCCTTCTCTTCACCCAAATCAATACTTAACTCTATCTATCCAACAGTGTTCCCTACCCTCCTCTCCCACCCCTGGTAACCAACAAAGAAAATTTCCTTCCATATATAAACCTTTCCTTGACTTTTACAATAATGGACAAATACAATATTTGTCCTTTTGTGATTGACTTATTTCACTAAGCATAATGTCCTCCAAGTTCATCCATGTTATGCGGTGTTTATCAGATTCTTCATTATTCTTTATCGTTGCATAGTATTCCATTGTATGTATGTACCATAGTTCGGTTATCCATTCCTCAATTGATGGACATCTAGGTTGTTTCCATATTTTGGCTATTGTAAATAGTGCTGTGATGAACATGGGTGTACATATGTCTTTTCTTGCCATGGATCTCACTTCTTTAGGATATATACCTAGTAATGGAATGGATGAGTCAAATGGTATTTCTAATGCCAGTTTTTGAAGGAATAACCATTCTGCTTTCCCCAATGGTTGTACCATCTTACAGTTCCACCAGCAGTGTATGAGAGTCCCAATCCCTCCACATCCTCACCAGCATTTGTTATTTTCTGTCTTGTTGAACTTTGCTACTAGTGCTGGAGCAAGATGGTAGGTATCTCATTGTTGTTTTG
>NW_006922351.1:213753-221433 GCF_000298275.1 Orycteropus afer afer
TGTTCACCAAGCAGGTGTGGGGTATAAGAGTAACAAGGGGAATGTCGCACCTTTTCAGTCATCTAGGTCCGGAGTGTCCATTGGGTTACTGGCAAGCGGAACCTGTTCTTAAGCCCCTGGAATGTGTGAGAGTGCTGTCTCTTTAAACAAGTGAAATGGTCAAGCCGTTTGTAAACATTCAAAATGGCTGCATCCTCCAGACAGGCAAAAGTCCACAGCTCAGCCTGTCTTCCTCTTTGCTGCTACTTCACCTTTTATTCCCCAGCCACCAGAGCAGTCCTCTGTGCAGTCCCTCATTAGCAGGTCTGATTTTCAGGTTAATTCTTAGGTCCTACCACACTTGGCAGTCTCCAAGCTGTCTGTGTGGTCAGGATTACTCAGGATTGCTGCCAGACTGGAGCTCCATATGTCTCCTTTATTGGTATTTTCATGCAAATTCTCCTGCTAGTTGGCGTTTAGTCCATTTTTATATCCTTCCCTTCAAGACTCAGGGGTCCAGGATTATCTTCTGTGTCTGTGTTAATTGCTTCCCCTTTTCTTTGTTCAAGAGGGTCTGTGCAGCCTTCCTGCCTATTCCACCATCTTACCGGAACTCCAACACCAGGCATTTTTGACTACTGTGGCTGTACTCTAGGTTTTAAATCTGGGAATGTGAGACCTCCTACTTTGTTCTCCTTCTTCAATAATGCTTTGTTTATCTGAGGTCTCTTTCCTTTCCATATAAACTTAGTGATTGGGTTTTCCTTACCCTTAAAGAATATTGATGGGACTTGGATTGGGATTGCATTGAATGTATAGATCACTTTGGGTAGAATTGACATTTTCACAGTGTTCAATCTTCCTATCCAAAAGCATGGGATGTTCTTCCATTTATGTAGATCTCTTATGTTTTCTTGAAGTAGTCTTTTACAGTTTTCTTTGTACAGGTCTTTTGTGTCCTTTGTAAGATTTATGCCAAGTATTTTATTTTTTTGGTACCTATTGTGAATGGTATTGATTTCCTTGTTTCTTTTTCAGTAATCTCTTTTTGTTTTGGTAATTTTTTACAACCTGTTCAATTTTTTCTTTTGTTATAGATCTCTTCAACTTTTCCACAGCAGTCTGCATTGTTTTGGTAAATAGTGTGTTTCTAGAAATCTGTCCATTTCTTCAGATTTTAAAATCTTTGGAATACAGTTCTCTGTGGTATCCTGATATTATCCTTTTTATTTCAGTTAGTTGTGCTGTGATGTTGCCCATTTCATTTCTTATTCATATTATTTGTGTTCTCTCTCTCTTTTCCTTTGTTAAATTTGCCAATGGTTTGTCAATTTTATTAATCTTTTCAAAAAATCATCTTCTAGTCTGGTTGGTTTTGTCTATTGTCTTTCTATTTTCAGTTTCATTGATTTCTGCTTAAATCTTTATTATTTCCTTTTTTCTGGTGACTATAGGCTTTTCTGGCTTTTTCTTTTTTTCCCTAATTGTTGGAGATGTTGGTTTAAAGTGTTGATTTTTCTCTTTCTTCTTTTTTGATGTGTACATCAATCTCTATAAATTAGCCTCTGATCATTGTTTTTGCTGTGTCTTGAATATTTTATTATGTTGTGTTTTCATTCTCATTTGATTCAAGGAATCTTTGAATTTCATATTTTATTTCTTCTCTTACCCATTTGTTCTTTAGAAGGGTGCTGTTCAGTTTCCATGTGCTTGCTTTTTTCCGTTGATTTTCTTATTGTTGATTTCTAATTGGATAGTGTTTTGATCTGAAAAGATGCTTTGCAGTATTTCAATGTTTTTAAATTTATTAAGGATTGCCTTATGGCCTAACATATGGTCTGTCATGGAGAAAGTTCCATATGCACTGGAATATAGAATGTATATGGTGCTGCTGTTGGATGACGTGTTCTGTAGCTGTCTATATGGTCAAGTTGGTGGATTATATTGTTTAGCTCTTCTGCATCTTTGTTGATTTTCTTTCCAGTTGTTCTGTCTTTCATTGAAAGGATTTATTAAAGTCTCCTCCTATGATTGTGGAGTCATCTATTTGCCTTTGCTATTCTGTTAAAATCTGTTTTATGTATTTTGGGTCTCTTTCATGGGTTCCATATATATTTATTATGGTTATATCTTCTTGTTCAATTGATCCTTTGATCATAATATAATGTCTTTCCTTTTCTCTTATGGTGGTTTTTGTCTTAAAGCCAATTTGATCAGAAATTAATATTGCTACTCCTGCTGTTTTTTGGTTGCCATTTGCTTGTTATATTTGTTTCCAAACTTTGATTTTAGTCTATTTTTGTCTTTGTCTCTAAGGTGCGTCTCTTTTAGACAGCATATTGGTGGGTTATGTTTTCTTATCCAATCTGCAACTCCCTCTGTCTTGAGTGGTGCATTTAATCCATTGGCATTCCTTGTAATTATCCACAAGTATGCATTGGTTGCTATCATTTTTGTGTTTCTTCATGGTGCTCCTGGTTGTTTGTTCCATATAATGTTCTGTGTATAGCTCATTATGTTTATGAATTGTGTTATCATTTCCTTTGTTGCTATTGTTTTAGTATTTGCTAAATATTTGTGCTTGTCCTCTTTTTTTCATTGTGATGTGAAAGTTTATCATTTTCTTTGAGGTTACCCTGTGATTTATAATTTTTCTCTGAGTTTAGAACAATCCATTCTATCTTTTAACTCTCTCGACTTCCCCACCATTTAGAATTTCTGTAACTACACTATACTTTCACTCTTTTTGGTTTATGTTTTTCTTCCTTTGCCAATTGATGTCTCTGATTCCCTGTTTACAATCTTGTAAACTTATTTTCTTTGGACACTTCCATAGCTATATTGTTTTCTGACTTATGTCATCATGTGTATTAATGGTCGGTTGTTGTTTGTTATTATTGGTTTTCTGTTCAAAGGACTCCCTTTAGTAGCTCTTGTAAGGTTGGTTGGGTTTTAACAAATTCCCTTAATTTCTGCTTATCTGGAAATCTCCTACTTTCATCCTCATATTTGAAGGACAATTTTGATGGATATATAATTCTTGGTTGGAAATTTTTCTCTTTCAGGGTTTTGTATATACCATCCCATTGTCTTCTCACTTACATGGTTTCTGCTGGGAAATCACAGCTTATTGGTTGTCCTTTGTAAGTCACTTTTTATTTTTCCTGTGTTGCTTTCAGGATTCTTTCTTTGTCTTTGGTTTTGATGATTTTGATGATGATATGTCTTGGTGATAGTCTTTTGGGGCCTATCCTGTTTGGGGTTCGTTGGATTTCCTGAATGGATATATTCTCATCTTTCATCATATCAGGGAAGGTCTCTTCCAATAAATCTTGGAAAATTTTTTCAGTGTTTTTTTTTTTTTTTTTTTCTCTTCCTTTCTGGAAATCTGATGACATGTAGGTTATTCCTTTTGATGATATCTGACGTGAACCTTCAGCTTGCTTCACCTTGATTTGATCTCTTTCTGATTGATCCCTTTCCAAAGAAGTATTCAGGTATTTGTCTTAAATCTTCCTAATTCTGTCTTCCATTGACTCAGTTCTATTCCTTTACCCTTTCAATGTGTTATCTATTTCTACAAGTTTAGAATTAATCTTCTGAAATTCTATCTGTAGATTTTGTATCCTTTCTAATATTTCATTTATTTGGTCATTTTGGTCTTGTATTTTCTTCTGAAATTGTTCTAGAGTTTTGTCTGTGTTTTCCTTAATTTTTTCAGTGTTTTCCTTGATCTGTCTCTCAATCCTTTCCAGATACCTAAGTATAATTCTTTTGAATTACCTATAAGTGAGTTCCAATACTGCTTCCTCCTCAGGATATGTTCTGGGTCTGTATCCTACTCCTTTGTTTCTACCACTTTATCTTGCTTCTATCTGTGGACTCTGATGGTCTGTTGTCTCTGTGACATTGTGACATTGTTGTATTTAGATCTCCCTTAACTGTTTGTTAAGTGAGTCAGGCTCTTCTTGGAGGTTATTTATTGTTGGCCAGTTGGTGGTGAAGGAAATGGTGGCTCTTTCTTATTACATGGAGCTGCAGAAGTTTTGGGTGAGTTTGCATCATATGGACTCGGTTGCTGTGTGCCACTCAGTTAGACAAAAACAACAACCAAAAACTATCAAAAAGATAAAAGCAAGCAAACAGAACACACACCACATAAACACACAAGAACAATCTCAAAAAAAAAAGAAAAAAAAAATACCTGCAATATCTGTGGAGAAAGCAATAAGAGAAAAGTGTAAGGCAGGTGAATAATGAAGAAAATTGGGAAAAATGGAAAAAGGAAAAACAAGGAATGGTGAGAACCATAAGGAAAAAAAAAAGGAATATTCACAGAAGAGTAAAACAAAGCTGAAAACTAACCTGGAAAGGGAAGAATAAAGAATAATAATAATAAATATGATAATAATAACAATAATCTTAAAGAAAAACAAACAAACTGAGCAAAAAGGAAAAAGAAATTTGTGTGGGGCAGGGCATGGAATCCAGGCTCTGTCAGAAGACACAGACTGGGATGGAATTCCTGCCGACCCAGAAGGTGAGTGGGAGTGAGAGATGGCCACACCTCCATTCACCAAGAAGGCATGGAATATGAGAGTAACAAGGGGAATATCACACCTTTCCAGTGTTCATGTCTAGAATGTCCTTTCAGTCCTGGCAAGTGGAGCCTATTCTTAGGTCCCTGGAATCTGAGGGAATCCTGTCACTTTACATATCCAAAATGGTGGAGCTTCTTATAAACATTCAAAATGGCTGAGCCCTCCAGACACACAAAAGTCTATAGCTCGGCACGTCTCCCTCTTCAGTACTTTCTCTTTTATTCACCAGCCACCAGTGCAGTCCTCTGTGCAGCCCCTGGCTAGCATGGCTGACCTCTAGGTCAATTCTCAGGTCCTACCACCACTTGGCAATATCCAAGCTGTCCACGCCATCAGGATTGCTGACAGATTGCAGCTCCATATGTCTCCTTTTTTAGTGTTTTTGTGCAGGTTCTTCCACTAGTTGGAGTCCAGTCCACTTCTGTATCCTTCCTTTCAAAGCACAGGGTTCCAAGATTATCCTCTGTATCTGCATTAATTAATTCCCTTTTTCTTTGTTGAAGAGGGTCTATGTGGTTTTTCTCCCTATTCTTCCATCTTACCAGAGCTTCAAGTTGTCTGATTTCTGGACTGCTGCTTCCATTGGTGTTCATTGTACTGTACTACTAGAGCTCCTTAATAATACCATCTGGAAGTAGAGAAATATTCCATTTTCATAAACTTATTTTCTGCATACTTTAAAGAGCAATTTAGAATAATTTTTCATTCTTAAGGCCTTGTTCTACAAATCAAAATAAACAATTTACCCTTTTTCAGTACATTTTTCAAATAGGCCAATTTATATCAAAGCTTCTCAAAGAAGCTACTTAAAGCCGAGATCATAAGATAGATACAAAAAGGCAACTTTAATTGGAAGGAGAAAAATAAAATAAAACAAACAGAAACCTGAAGACTAAATGGCATCATGAAAAACAAGAATCTGCCAATAACAACCTCCTGAGGCAAGACAAACACAGACATAGTGTTCTCTTTTGATCAGAGTCAAGCTCTCAGAACAAAAGTAGGGAGGAAAAAAAAAGTCACATAAACTTACTGATCTATGAAACCAGCTAAAAAACCAAGCTTAGACAGTATTGCACAAAAGAAGCACTTTTTTTCTTAAAATGTATATGACAATTTCTTGGTAAGATCTAATAAATTCAGCAGAAAAATAAATTCTGGATAAAACTTATTAACTTGCCAGAGTCTCAGATGGAGGTATCTCAAATCTTCTGACAAAATCTGAGTAGCAAACAAATGTTCTCCTAAGACAAAAGAAAAGATAGTGCAAATGGGAACTGTTTTTCTCAAACCAAAAACCAAACTCACTGCTGTGGAGTCAGATCTGACTCATAGCAACCCCTCTTTGGGTTTCTGAAGCAGTATCGCTATGGAAGTTGATTGCTCAACCTTCCTTCCGAGGAGTGGCTGGTAGGTTTAAACCACCGGACTTCTGGTTAGCAGTCAAATGCCTGAACAGAAAATGGGAAATCATTTTCCCAAAGTGATCACTGAAATTCTGAATTATTTCTAGTATATTCAGCTAATGTTGTTGTTGTTGTTGTTATATGCCACTGAGTCAAACCCGACTCATAGCAACCCCTCCTTGGGTTTCTGAGGCAGTATCACTACCGAAGTCTATTTCCCAAACTTCCTTCTGAGGAGTGGCTGGTGGGTTTGAACTGCCAGCCTTCTTGTTAGCAGTCAAGTGCCTTAGGCACTATGCTACCAGAGCTCCCATTCAGCTAATAGTATTTTTAAAAATTAATGCAAATCAGCGCCCTAGTAGAGGGGCACTCCAGGATCACATCTTATAGATGGCAAAGATCCTATTCTTAGGCTGAATTTTTGGTTTTCCAGAGTCAAATGAATTTCTTAGCAGGATAAAATGGATTGAATTATTTCCCCAAATAACACGTGTTGTAAAACCTAGCTTCTATTCTTGTGGTTATAATCCCATTTGGGAATGGGCTATCTTTGATATAACAATGTCTCTTGAATCAATGTGTTTTGAGACATAAAAGAAAATAAATAAGCAAGCTAGCAAGCAAATATGGGTGGATATTAATATCAAGGCACTTGTAAATCTCTAAGGAACAAGGAAATAAGCTGAAGAATCTGAAACTGACAGAGAGAGAGACTTCCAATAAAGCCAGCACCCTGAATTTGGACATCCAGCCTTCTAAACTGTGAGTAAGGAAGCTTCTATTAGTTAAGGTCACTTATGGCATTTCTGTTACAGTAGCATTAGATAACTAAAATATAATTTGGTACCAGGAGTGGGGTGTTGTTCTAACAAATACCTAAAATGTGGAAATGGTTTTGGTATTGGGTAATGGGGAAACAATGGAGGCATTTTAAGATGCCTAATAGTAAAGTGCTAACCAGAAGGCTGGTGGTTCAAACCTACCAGCCACTCCTCAGAAGGAAGATGGGGCAATCTACTTCAGTAGTGATACTGCCTCGGAAACCCAAGGAGGGGTCACTATGAGTTGGGTCCGACTCGACGGCATATAACAATAGTAAAGTCTAGATTTATTGCTGGTGCAATTGTAGACATCAAAGGCATTTCAGGTTAGGGCTCAGAAGTAAATGAGAAGAGCTATAGAGAAAGTTTCTATCATCTTAGAGAATACCTATGGCACAACAACAGAATATTGCTAGAAATTTAGGTGTTAAATGTGAGTATTTTTAAAAATTAACCCAAATCAGCACCCTAGCAGAGGGTTGCTCCAGGATCACATCTTGTAACGAAAGGCAAAGATCCTATTCTTGTTGTTGTTGTTGTTGTTAAATGCTGTCGAATTGTTTCCGACTCATAGCTACCCCATGCACAGCAGAACGAAACACTGCCCAATCCCGCGCCAGCCCCACAATCCCTGCTATACTTGAGCCCATCATTGCAGCCACCGTGTCAATCCATCTTGTTGAAGGCCTCCCTCTCTTTCGTTGACCCTCCACCTTACCAAGCATGACATCCTTCTCCAGGAAATGGTCCCTTCTGACAACATGACCAAAATAGGTGAGAAGAAGTCCGGTCATTCTTGCTTCCAAGGAGCATTCTGGCTGCACTTCCTCCAGGACAGATCTGTTAGTTCTTTTAGCAGTCCATGGTACTTTC
>NW_006922351.1:221753-227157 GCF_000298275.1 Orycteropus afer afer
TTTCTCCTTGATGCTTGTAGTAAAATGTGTGAGGAATGACATGGATGCAAACAAATCATGCTTGATTGTGTAAACACAAGCAGTGCAAAATGAAAACAAAATTAAGCATTTGGAAAATTCCGTTGTGTAAATTAAAGAAAGTGCCCTAGAATTTTTACCTACAATGTGCCTTTACAGTGTTTTGTAAAGAGATTACTCCTATGACTGATTGTTGTTGTTATTAGGTGCCATTGAGTTATCTCCAACTCATAATAACCCTATGTACAGCAGAAAGAAACACTCCCTTGTCCTGTGCCAGCTTCCTGATCCTTGCTATACTTGAGACCATTTCTGCAGCCACTGTATCCATCCATCTTTTTGAGGGCCTTCCCCTCTTTAGTCAACCTTCCACCTTAACAAGCATGACATCTTTCTTCAGTGAATGGTCTCTTCTGATGTCATGACCAAAGTAGTTGAGAAGAAGTCTAACCATTCTCGCTTCCAAGCAGTACTTGGGATGCACTTCCCCCAGGAGAGATATGTTAGTTCTTTTAACAGTTCATGTTACTTTCAGTATTCTTCCCCAACACCACAACTCAAAAACATCGACTCTTCTTCAGTCTTCGTAATTCATTGTTCAGCTCTCACATGCATATTAGATGACCGATTTGCCCAGTGCTATATGTCATCTGATGTCCTGACTGCTGCTTCCATTGGCATAGATTGTAGAACCAAGCAATGTGAAGTCCCTGACAACTTCCATCTTTTCTCTATCCATTGTGATGCTATTTGTAGGTCTAGTTGGGAGGATTTCTATTTTCTTTTTATTGAGATGTAATCCACACTGCAGACTGTATTCTTCAATCTTCATCAGCAAGTGCCTCAAGTCATCCTCAATTTTGGCAAGCAAGTTGTGTCATCAATGTATCGCAGGTTATTAATGATTCTTCCTCTAATCCTGATGCCATGTTCTTCTTCATATAGTCCAGTTTCTTGGATTATTTGTTCAGCATATAGATTGAATAAGTAGGGGGAAAGGATACAACCCTGACACACTCCCTTATTGATTTTAACCATGCAGTGTCCCTTTGTTCTGTTCAAACAACAGCCTCCTGGTCAATGTAGAGGTTCCTCATGAACAACCTGAACAATCAAGTGTTCTGGAATTCCACTATTTGTTATGATCCACATAATAAAATGCTTTTCCATAGTCAATAAAACACAAGTAAACATCTTTCTGGTATTCTTTGCTTTCAGCCAACATCCATCAGACATCAGCAATGATATCCCTTGTTCCATGTCTTCTTCTGAATCTAGCTTGCATTTCTGGAAGTTTTCTGTCAATATATTGCTGCAACTCTTTTTGAATTATCTTCAGTAACATTTTACTTGCATGCAATATTAATGATATTGTTCTATAATTTCCACATTCTGTGGGATCACCTTTCTTTGAAAGGGGTACAAATATAGATCTCTTCCAGTGACTTGGCCAGGTAGCTGTCTTTCAAATCTCTTGGTATAATTGAATGAGTGCCTCCAGCAGGGCATCCAGCTGTTGAAATATCTCAATGGGTATTCCATCAATTCCTGGAGGCTTGTTCTTCACCAATTCCTTCAGTGCAGCTTTGACTTCTTCCTTCAATACCACTGGTTCTTGAACATATGCCACTTCCTGAAATGGATGAAGATTGACTACTTTTTTGTGGAACAGTAACTCTGTGCATTCATTTCACCTTCTTTTGATGCTTCCAGAATCATTCTATATTCTGCCCATAGAATCTTTCAATATTGCTACTCAAGGCTTAATTTTTTGCCTCAATTCTTTTAGCTTGAGAAATGCTGAGCATTTTCTTCCTTTTTGGTTTTATAACTCTAGTTCTTTGCACATTTCAATATAGCAATTGGCTTTGTCTACTCGAGCTGCTCTTTGAAATCTTCTGTTCAGCTCTTTTATCTTGTGATTTCCTCAATTTGCTTTTGCTATTCTTCATTCAAGGGCAAGTTTCAGAGTCTCTTCTGACATCCATTTTGGTCTTTTCTTTTTTTCTCATCTTTTTAATGATCTCTTGCTTTCTTCATGGATGATATTCTTGATGTCATCCCACAATTCCTCTGGTTTTTAATCACTGGTGTTCAATGCATCAAATCTATTTTTTAGATAGTTTCTAATTTCAGGAGGGGTATATTCACGGTCATATTTTGTCTTTTTTTGACTTGTTTTACTTGTCTTCAACTTTAAGTTGAACTTACAATTGAGCAGTTGAGTTGCAATCAGCTCCTGGCCTTGTTTTGGCTGAAGATATTGAGCTTTTCCATTGCCTCTTGCCACAGACATAGTCACTCTGATTACTGTGTATTCCATCTGGTGAAGTCCATGTGTATAGCCACCATTTATGTTGTTGAAAAGAAAGAAGGTATTTGTGATGAATAAGTCATTGGTCTTGCAAAATTCTATCATGCAATATCCAGTGTTATTTCTATCACCAAGGCCAATTTTTCCAACTACTGGTGATTCTTCTCAATTAAATACCCTCAATTAAGTTCTGACTCCTGATGATCACATTTGTGTCAGATTAGAAGCATGCTCCGTAGGTTTTCAAGGCTATGGTCTTTTGAAAGAAGATAGATGACCAGGTCTTTATTTTAAGTACTTGAAAAAGTATTCAGAAAGAAGGGTGAAACAAGGAGCCTAGAATGAGGAGTTTAGAAATGAATAATTGTCCTAAAGCCTAAGCTAATACTTCCAGAGTTAAGAAAAGAGAAATATGTATATATATATATATATATATATATATATATATATATATACATACAAAAGAAGTTAATATCATTTATGGAGTTGAAGGACTATGACAAAATCATTTTGATTCTTCTGGAAACACATTTCTAGGATCATAGAATTGGGGAAACCCACCTGGGCCATATATTCATAGGTGTCTTTTTGAACCTTGGATTTTTTTTTTTTTTTTTTTTTTTTAATTATCTACGTGTAGCCAGTTTTGAAAATTAGGAAGTGCAAGTTCTGAGTAAAAGCTGTGTGTTTTTGTTGTATGTCATGTCTTTGGTGGTTCTATTTCTATAACTGATGGACTCTAAAACCCTAATCATAATTTAATGTTATCTCTTGTGATATTAACATAATGTTGACCTACATAACCCACTTTCACTATCCTCTCTTCAAAGAGCTTTCCCAAACCTCAGGTTGATGCTGCCTGGTGAGAATCATAAAAACTCACAATAAATATTTTGTTACACTAACAATTGGTGTTTCTCTGTGCATTTAAATTTTGACAATTCCTAATGTCAGGAGGTCTGGTAGCATAGTACCTAAGGCACTTGTCTGCTAACCAGAAGGCTGGTGGTTCAAACCCACCAGCCACTCTTTGGAAGGAAGGTTGGGCAATCAACTTCCCTAGTGACACCACCTCAGAAATCCAAGGAGGGGTAGCTATGAGTCAGAGCCGACTCCATGGCACATAACAACAAGTGTCAGAAGAGGGATCCATAGCAAATGACCAACATCCTACAGAGCTCTCAGAAGACGGTAGTGTGATATCACCAAAACTCATTTCAGCTTGCTGCCTCCACCATGCTGCCTCCATGGACTATATAAAACATCTGGAGGCTGTTTTAAGTTCTCACAGGTTCTTGAACTGCATTCCTTTTACATTTTGAGTTTGAATACGATATTTACTGTTAGTTTGGTGGATTTATTTGTTGTTTTGTAGTGTTCAGGAGTGTCTCAAGATGGGCTATTCCAAATCCAAGAAAGTACTAGATTTTCTTGTTGGAACTCTGGCTTGCAACATTGTCACCGACTAGGGTCTGAGTCTTGTTCGTATTTGAGTTTTTGTATGAGCTCCCTACTGACAGTTTGTCATACTGTGGTGGCTTGTGTGATGCTGTGAGGCTTGAGGCTGTGCCACCGGTGTTTCAAACACCAGCAGGGTTGCACATGACGCACAGGTTTCAACACAGATTACAGACTGAGGAAGTTCTAATGTGTCTAACAGAGTTAATGTGAATCAGAATCAATTTGATTGTATACAACAACAACATCATGGACTAAGGAACAATCCATTTTCTCTGTGCCTCATATTCTATGCAAATGAGATAAAAAACTGAAGCCACTAAATGAGGTTGATCTGATCTTCCCTGCACATCCTCGTGTGTCCTGTTTTATTAGTAGAGTTGTTGTACATGCTCTTGCCTGAAGAAAAATCTTCCTACACTCTGGTCAATCTACTGCCATAGAGATACTGCCTTAGAAACCGAAGGAGGGGTTGATATGAGTCAAATCTGATGCAACGGCAGTGAGTTTTTTTTTGTTTTTCTGTAGATTCCATTTTTTTCTGTATTCATAAGTAATTTATCCATCCTTTGACAAACCCATTTCTTTGATATCTGATATATTTAGCTTGTTGCTCTTTTCTGTCCATATTGCGTAAGCATTGTCAAATTTCTTTAATTAACAAGTAAACAAACTGACAAACATCAAAAACAAAAATCCAGTCCTTATTCTCTCTTTCATTTCTCTTCAGATACAGATTCTTCTCCCTTTTCCTCTTCATATTCAAATGGTTAGAAAATGGCATATAAAAAAAAAAAAAAAGTTGCCATGGACTTGGTTTCAACTCATGATGACTCCATGAGTGGCTCAAATATTGTCTCAATTTACTTAGCTCCTCCTCACTGTTTAACCCTTGCTAGCAGGACTTGTGTCATTATCAATCTGTAAAATATTGCTCACCAATGTTACCATTGACTTCATGTTAATAAATCTAGTGGACATTTTAAAAAACATATCCTATTCCAATTCTCATTAACATTTGATACAATTAATCACTATCTTCTCCTGATGACACTTTCTTTCTTTTTGTTTCTATGATATGACATTTACTCCAGGTCTGGCTACTCCCTCATTATCTCTTTTGCAGGCTGACTCCCTTCAGCATAGCCATTAAATTGAGAGTTCTTCAAAATTTAGTCCTAAATCTTATCTTCGTCTCAGTTTCTCTCTTTTCTTTGGCAATCTCAACCACACCCCAGGATTCAAACAACACCTGTGAACATATTTACCTCATATTTCTCAGAGATAGCACTCTTAGTCCAAGTCTTATTTATTCTATCCTCCACAAGATAATCAGAATGATTAAAAAAACAAGTGGAGTCTATTTGACTCATAGCAACTGCTCCTTGAGTTTTTGAGGTAGTATCTCTATGGAAGTAGATTGCCCAGTCTGCCTTCTGAGGAGTGGCTGGTGGGTTTGCCCTCTGGTTAGCAGTCAAATACCCTATAAAAACCCACTGCTGAGTCGCACCTGACACATAGCAACTCCTCCTTGGGTTTCTGAGGCAGTATCAGTACAGAAGTAGATTGCCCAACCTTCCTTCAGAAGAGTGCTTGGTGGCTTTGAACCGCCAA
>NW_006922351.1:228817-252976 GCF_000298275.1 Orycteropus afer afer
GTCATGTTGTAAGAAGGGACCATTCCCTGGAGAAGGATGTCATGCTTGGTAGGGTGGAGGGTCGACGAAAGAGGGGGAGGCCTTCAACAAGATGGATTGACATGGTGGCTGCGATGATGGGCTCAAGTATAGCAGGAATTGTGGGGCTGGTGCGGGATTGGGCGGTGTTTCGTTCTGCTGTGCATGGGGTCGCTATGAGTCGGAAACGACTGGACGGCACTTAACAATAACAACAACCACCTCAGGTAAAATATAACTTTCTCAAAAAAGATAGCTCTGCCCTTTGTGACTAGAATATCCTCTCCCATATACTATAATTATATCTCCTTTATAACATTTAACAGGGTTGTCAATTTATCTCCACTAGTGAGATTACTTAAATAAGACCTCTCTTTTTTCATTAGGACACTTACACAAAGTCTTTCTTTTCTTGGAAATTCCTAGTGCCTAACAGGGAGTTTAAAGATCTCTGGTTGCATAGTACCTAAGGTGTTTGACTGCTAACCAGAAAGTTGGTGGTTCAAACCTACTAGTCACTCCACAGAAGGAAAATGGGGCAATCTACTTCTATTTACTTCCTTAGAGACCTAACGAGGATCACTATGGGACAGAATTGACTGTATGGCAGTGAGCTTGATTTTCATTTTGAGCAGAGAGTCTAGTACAGAATAATAGCTTAATAAATATTTGGGAATGAGTGCATAAATACATGATAAATTCCTCTTTCCCTCTATCTTACTCATCAAAATATTACACAATGCCCATAGTAAGAATTCTATAAATCGTTCTTGAATTGTATTAAACAATACTTTTTTAATGATTGAATGCTATTTGAAAGACAACAAAAATTGAGTTGAATCTGCAACTTAGTACAACATATTTATATTCAATTCTACTCTGTTTATAATTATCTTTATAATGTTCTCTATGGCATTTGAATAAGAATCATGGCAAATGGTTTTCTTTTGGATTAAGAAATACGCAATATGGTCCTTCAACTCATTTATTAGAACATCTGATTAAGGTTGGATATAGCTAGCTCTGTTTAAATTGAAATGTCACTATGTTGTCCCTTTTAGACTGGCCTGAATTGACTAATCATTTATACTTTACATTATATTAAATCCTGATTTCTTGGAAGGAAAAAGCTAGTGCTGTCACATTTAAAATGTGGTTTTGGTAAATATATTTTTCTCATTCCTGAGAAAGAAAAATGGTTATAAAAGCTTAATATTATATTATATATTTTCCCAGCTTACCCCACATCTTGTTTTGAGAGTGGCACACATAAAACACAAACAAACAAACAAAAATAGTTATTTTTTAAGAGCAATTCATTTTAGCACATTTTAAAGTAATCATTCATTTGTGACCTTTTATTAATAATGGGGATGCAGAAACCACAAGCAATGACCACTAATTATAGTTACTGATGAGAGAAATTTGAAAGAAGTACTATTTATATTTGCTTTAGATGAAAATTCAGAAGTATGGCATGGCTCTCATTAAAGTTACAAAAGTTAATTAATCAAGGCTAGCCAATAGCTAAATTGTACAGTCTATATTAATCAGTATTTCTAATAACTAAAATTTGAAAATATAACACTGCATTTTTGTCAAACAAAATTGAGTGTCAATGCCCACTAGTTAAAAGGAAGTTATTATCACAGAATGGGGTTCCATGAAGTCCTAAAATTAATTTCCATGTTGGTTTTATAATAAATATTTTAACACAAATATGAATGAAATTTCATTAAACAACTAAAAATGAATAATTAGCAAAAAGTACTTTACTCCTTATATAATTATAAAATAACACTTATCTTCCTAACTGTTCTTGTTAACTCTAGTCTGACTGTATCCAAGTTGTAATCCTCACTGGAGTCAGTGTTCTTTCTAAATGCCAACCAAACCATGTCTTTTCATTTGTTAAAGGTCTTTGAAATCTCCCCTAGCATTCAGAATCAAGCCCAGTATCTTCAATTAAAAACACATGGCATTCTTGAACTAGACCTTGCGTATCATACTAGCTTTAGACAAGGTCATTCACATAATTACACACAATCGCTGTCTTCAGAAATATGTACAACTTTTCAAATGCTTTATGCTGTTTTGTTTGTCTGACCCTTCACACATTCTGATTGAATTCCATGGTTAAGCCTCTCCCTTTCTTCCCTAATTCTTTCTTATTTTTCAAAATGTTTTTCAAGTTGAAGTATTACTCAGTTCAAATATCTCCTTCTCCAAGATGCCACTTTTTTCTCATGTCCAAATTTCTTTTGTAACTCTGTTTCATACTGAATTACTCACCCTCTCACCCAAATTTATGTTAAGGAACTAACCCTTGATGCCTGTGAATGTAGCTTTCTTTGGCATTTGGGTCTTTGAAGATGTTACCAGTTAACATGAAAACATATTGGAGTAGGGTAGGACTTATGCCAATTTTAGTCCTGTCCTTATAAAGCAGTAAAAGGCATAGCGAGAGAAAGATACAGGAAGAATGACCATGTGAAGATGCATCTAGAAACTAAGGAATTCCTAGGGCAACCAGAAACTGCAAAAGGATAAGACCTTCTACTAGAAATTTGGAGGGAGTATGGCCCAACCTACATATTGATTTGGACTTCTGATCTCCTAAAGTATGAGACAATAGATTTCTGTAGGTTAAAGCTACCTATTTTGTGGAACTTTGTTGTGGCAACAATAGGAATTTCGAAGAATCTGATGGTAAACCTCTGTCATAGACTTTATAACTGTAAATATTAATTTCCTGGAAGTCCCAACTTATGTGTGATAGGGTTCTGTTCCTATGCCTACATCATAAGTTGGTTCTGATGTAAACAGAGTAGTTTCAGTTTTCATTAATATTGTTTTTTCATTATCTGCATCTTTATAAATCAAAATACTGAACATCTACAACTGAACATCTGGGGATGATAACATGAGCAAATTATGAGCTACAGTATTGTATGAAGTACATATTACTAATGATAAGATGTACAGGGCAATCATGAGCACAGATCCACAAACCTGAATACCTCATAAGTCAGAGACTACCTGTACTAGTTTGTCTTAGAGCTGTATGGGAATCTAATATCTGAGACATGTGGTGTGTGTAAGTAGAGTATTCTGAAAGGGATCCTTAACCCCCTCTTAAGCCTTGACATGAATCTGGAATCTATGTTGAATTTTATTTTATTATGTATATATTTTCTATTTATTGTGCTTTGGGTGCAAATTTACATAGCAAACTTCTTTTACTTTCAGCAGTTCATGCACATCTGCTCTTATGGCCCCAATTTCCATCTCCAAACATAAGAAATTCTCCTCTCTTCTACTCCCCAGGACCACCCCTTCCCTGTGCCCCTCTCATCTATGCATTCCTGTCTGTTCAGCCTTCCATCTATGTGAATGCTACTCCTCTGGATTTCCATGGCTGCTTGATCCAAGGGATGCATCACCTTATAGTAGATGGGTACGTCAACCTAGTGTAGGTGTTCTGTATGTGGGTCTTTCTATTTTGGGGCTGAGAGCCAGTCATGTGAGTCCATTTCCAGGCTTGAAGGGTAACCTGGGGCCACAGTCTCAAGGATTCCACCAGTCTCCATCTGACTGGCAATTCTAGTCATATCATTGAATTTTGAATTTTGTTCCACAGTTTTTTCTCCCACTTTATCCAGGAACCCTAAGTTTGATCCCTTTCCAGGTGATTGGTATTGGTAGCCCAGCACCATCTAGTTCTTCTGGTCTCAGGTCGTGGAGGCTGAGGTTCTAATGGTCCATAGTATCTTTGGACTGATTGTTTCTAGATGACCTCGATTTTCTTCACTCCTTTTTGTTCCATCTGAGAGGAGACCAATAGTTGCATCTTAGATGGCTGCTTGAAAGCTTTTAAGACCCTAGTCATGCTCATCAAATTGGGCTGTAGAACAAAATTTTAATAAACTGTGTGGCAATTGAGCATGATGTCTCCCGAGACTGTGGTCCTGACCCCCCAGGCCTGGTCATTCTCTCTCACAAGAGGTTTGGTTGTCTCTGCAAAGTTACTCCTACCCTGTCTTCTGTTGCTTCTGTAATGTATTTGGCTAATTTTGTAGCACAAGTACATAGGTAAGATTATCTTCAGCCAAATCTATCCTTGGTCTAGGGTATATTATTGTTCGCCTACCCCTATCCTGCTCTTCTCACCTGTCTGTACTTTAATCCGTACCGTGGTATTTGGTGCTAGTGATACTGCAGTGTTTTGCCTGTAATAGTGTTTGCTTCTGTTGTCTATATGTTTTGTGTATATTTCTCTCTTTCCTTTCCCCAATGTTACCATGTTGGTCACAGACATTTTCCATATGTTCCTCTCCTCACCCAAATCAACATGTGATGCCCAAATAGTCCAAGATATTCCATCCCCCTTCCCTCCCATCCCTGGTAACCAACAAAGTGAGTTTCCATCCCTAAGTAAACCTTCCCTTGACTTTTTACAATAATGGGCTCATAAAATATTTTTCTTCTGTAATTGACTTATTTCACTGAGCATAATGTCCTCCAAACTCATCCATGTTGTGAGATGATTTGTGTCTTCTTCATTATTCTTTAGCATTGCATAGAATTCCATTGTATGAATGTACCATAGTTTGGCTATCCATTCTTCTGCTGATGAGCATTTAGGTTGTTTCCATCTCTTTGCTATAATGAATTGTGCTGTGATGAACATGTTGCTGTTATGTGCCGTGGAGGCAGACCCAACTCATAGCGACCTCTCCTTGGGTTTCCAAGGCAGTATCACTATGGAAGTAGATTGCCCCATCTTCCTTCCGAGGAGTGGCTGGTGGGATTGAATCACCAGTCTTCTGGTTAGCAGTCAAGTGCCTTAGGCACTATGCTACCAGAGCTCCATGTCTATTCGTAACCTATCTCTCACCTCTTTAGAATATATTTCTGGTAATGGAATTGCCTTAGGCACTATGCTACCAGAGCTCCATGTCTATTCGTAACCTATCTCTCACCTCTTTAGAATATATTTCTGGTAATGGAATTGCTAGATCAAATGGTATTTGTTTTTTAAGTTTTTTAAGGAAACACCATACCATTTTCCACAATGATTGTACCATTTTGCTGTCCCACCAACAGTGTATGAGTGTTCCAATCTCTCCTCAGCCTTTCCAGCACTGGTTATTTTCTGTCTTGTTTGACTTTTCTATTATTGCTGGAGTGGGATGGTATCTCAATATTGTTTTGATTTGCATCTCTCTAATGGCAAATGATCATGAACATTTCCTCATGTGTTTGTTGGCCATCTGTATATTCTTTTTAGTGAAGTGTCTTTTCATTTTATTTCCCCATTTTTTAATTGGGTTGTTTCTCTTTTTGGTGTTGAGGTGCTGATGTTTTCTATAAATTTTAGAGATAACTCCCTAGTCAGATATGTCATAGCCAAATATTTTTACCCTTTTGGAGAAGTCTTTAGTTGCACATAAGATTAATTTTTAAAAGGTTCCAGGCATCTAGATTCTCTTCTATTGCATGTGCATTTTGGGTTATGATTGAGAGTCTATTTATACCATAAATTTGGGCTCCTAGATTTACCCCTATTTTATCTTTGATGAGCTTTATAATTTTGTGTTTTACATTTCAGTCTTTGATCCATCTTGAGTTCATTTTTATGGATGAGGTGAGATATGGGTCTTGTTGCATTTTTCTACAAGTGGATATCCAATATTTCCAGCATCATTTGTTAAAGAGGCTCTCTCTTCCAAATTTAATGGGTTTTGGATCTTTGTCAAAGATCAGCTGTCCATAGATGGTTGGATATGTTTCTGAGTTTTTGATTCTGTGACATTGGTCTATCTCTCTATCATTATACCAATACCATGCTGTTTTGACTACTGTGGCTGTATAGTAGGTCTTGAGGTCTGGGAGTGTGAGACCTCCTACTCTGTTTTTCTTCTTCAGCAGTGCTTTGCTCATCCAAGGCCCCTTTCCCTTCCATATGAAATTACTGATTGGTTTTTCCATGTCCTTGAAAAATGTTGATGGAATCTAGATAAGGATTGCATTGAATGTGTAGATCGCTTTGGGTAATATTGACATTTTCACAATATTCAGTCTTGCTATCCTTGAACAAAGCAAGTTCTTATATTTACATAGATCCTTGGTAGATTCTTGCAGTAGTGTTTTGTAGTTTTCTTTGTATAGGTATTTTATGTCCCTGGTAAGATTTATTCCTAAGTATTTTATCTTTTTAATAGTTATTGTGAATTATATTATTTTCCTTATTTCCTTTTCAGAGCCCTCTTTGTTAATGTAAAGCAATCCAACTGATTTTTATATGTCAACCTTGTATGCTGCCACTTTGCTGAACCTTTCTAGTAAATTTTTACTGAGTCTCTTGGGTTTTCTATGTATAACATCATATCAGCTGCAAATAGGAATAACTTTACCTCTTCTTTGCCAACTTGGATGCCTTTTATTTCTCTTTCTTGTCTTATTGCCCTAGCTAAGACTTCCAGTACAATGTTGAATAGAGTGGTGATAAACATCTTTGTCTGGGACCCAATCACAAGGAGAATGCTTTGAGTCTTTCTCCATTAACAATAATGTTGGCCATTGATTTTGCATATATGCCTTTTCTTATGTTGAAGATTTTCCCTTCTATCCCTATTTTCCTGAGAGTTTTAAACAGGAATGGGTGTTGGATTTTGTTGAACGCCTTTTCTGCATTGATTGATATGATCACATGGTTATTTCGTTTTGTTTATGTGGTGGATTACATTGATTGTTTTTCTGATATTGAACCATCCTGCATACTTGGTATGAATCCCATGTGGCCATGATATATTATTATTATTGTTATGTAGTTTTTGTTGGATTCTGTTGGCTAGAATTTTGTTGAAGATTTTTGTGTTTATATTCATGAAGGCTGGGCTGGGCTCAGGGGCTCCTTTTTGCTTGGAGGTGGCTCTATTTTAACACCAGGGACTAAGGTAGCTGGGCTTGGGGATGAGGGACTGCTTTTCACTTGGGGTGGCTCTATTTTAAGATGAACCCATCAGGTCAGAAGGCACTCAAAATTTGACTGGGAAAGAGCTGACTCCTCAGAGTAGAAATTACCTTAACAATCTGGATAGAGTAAAGTTGTTGGGTCCTCCATTGGTTGATGTGGCATGACTCAAAATGAGTAGAAACAGATGGAAATATGTATCAAAAATTGGAACATAGAATGTACAAAGTATGAATCTAGGAAAATACAAAGTTGTCAAAAACAAAATGGAATCCATAAAGATTGATATCCTAGGCATTAGTGAGGTGAAATAGACTGGTTGTGGCCATTTTGAATTGGAAAACTATATGATCTACTATGCTGGGAATGACAAATTGAAGAGGAATGATGTGGCATTCATCACAAAAACTGGTTCAAGATCAGTCCTGAAGTACAACACTGTCAGTGATAAGATAATATTCATATACCTAGAAGGAAGACCAGTTAATACTACTATTATTCAAATTTATGCAACAACCACCAAAGGCAAAGGTGAGGAAACTGAAGATTTCTACCAACTTCTGTAGTCTGAAATTGATCAAACACGCAATCAAGATGTGTTGATTATCACTGGTAACTGGAATGTAAAAGTTGTAAATGAATAAGAGTTACTGGTAGTTAGAAAATATGGCCTTGGTTATAGAAATATTGCTGGAGAATGCATGATAGAATTTTGCAAGATGAACAACTTATTCATTCCAAATACCTTTTTCTCAACAACATAAGCAATGACTATACATGTGGACTTCACCATATAGAATACACAGGAATCAGATTGTCTACATCTGTGGCAAGAGACAATGGAGAAGTTCAATATCTTCCACCAAAAGAGGGCCAGGAGCTGACTGTGGAACAGATCATTAACTGCTCATGTGCATATTCAAGTTGTAGTTGAAGACAATTAAAACAAGTTCAGGAGAGCCAAAATATGACCTTGATAGTGTCCCTCCTGAATTTAGAGACCATTTAAAGAATAGATTCGATGCATTGTACACCAATGACCGAAAACCAGAGGAATTGTGGGATAACATCAAGAACATCATCCATGGCGAAAGCAAGAGGTCATCAAAAAGACAAGAAAGGAAAAAAGACCAAATTGGATGTCAGAAGAGACTCTGAAACTTGCCCTTGAGTGCAGAGTAGCTAAAGCAAATGGAATAAATGGCAAGATAAAAGATCTGAACAGATTTCAAAGAAAAGCTTGAGAAGTCAAAGTCAATTCCTATAATGAAATGTGCAAAGACTTGGAGTTAGAAATCCAAAAGGGAAGAACACACTCAGCATTTCTCAAGCTGAAAGAACTAACGAAAAAAATTAAGCCTTGAGTTGCAGTATGGAAAGAATCTATGGCCAAAATGTTGAATGATGCAGAAAACATCCAAAAGATAGAAGGAATACACAGAGTCACCATACCCAAAAGAATTGGTCAATGTTCATCCATTTCAGGAGGTGGAATATGATCAAGAACTAATGGTATTGAAGACAGAATTCATAGCTGCACTGAAAGAATTCTCAGAACAAGGCTCTGAGAATTGATTGAATATCCATTGAGATGTTTCAACAAATGAATGCCTTGCTGGACACACTCACTTGCTTATGCCAAGAGATTTGGAAGACAGCTACTTGGCCAACTGACTGAAAGAGATCCATATTTGTACCCATTCCAAAGAAAGGTGATCCCACAGAATATGGAATTTAATGAACAATGTCATCAATATCACATCCAAGTAAAATCTTACTGAAAATAATTCAAAAAATGTTGTAGCAGAATATTGACAGAGAGCTTTCAGAAATGCAAGATGGATTCAGAAGAGGATGTAGAATGAGGGACATCACTGTTGATGTCAGATGGATCTGAAGTGAAAGCAAAGTATACCAAAAAGATGTTTACTTATGTCTTATTGACAATGCAAAAGCATTCAATTGTATAGTTCATAAAAAAAATTATGTGTAACACTGAGAAGAATGGGAATTTCAGAACATTTGATTCTACTCATGAGGAACCTGTACATACATTAGGAAGCTGTCATTCGGACAGAACAAGGGGATACTGCATGGTTCAAAATCAGGAAGGGAGTGTGTCAAAGTTATATCCTTTTATCATACTTATTCAATCTACACACTGAGCAAATAATCCGAGAAAATTGATTATATGAAGAACAACATGGCATCAGGATAGGAGGAAGACTCATTAATAACTTGTTATATGAAGATGGTACAACTTTGCTTGCTCAAAGTGAGGATGACTTGAAGACCTTACTGATGAAGATTAAAGACTACAGTTTGCAGTATGGATTACACCACAATATAAAGAAAATAAAAATCCTCACAACTGGTCCAGTAAACAGCTTCAAGATAAGTGGAGAAAAGATCTAAGTTCTCAAGGATTTCATATTACTTGGTTCTACAATCAATGGAACACCAGTGGAAGCAGCAGTCAAGACATCAGACAAGGTATAGCACTAGGCAAATCTGCTGCAAAAGACCTCTTTCAAGTGATGAAGGCCAAAGATATCTCCTTGAAGACTAAGGTGCACCTATGCAAGCCATGAATTTTCAGTCACCTCTTATGCATGTGAGAGCTGGACAATGAATAAGGAAGACAGAAGAGTTGATGCTTTTGAGTTGTGGTGTTAGAGAAGAATGCTAAGAGTACCATAGTCTGCTAAAAGGACTAACAAATCTGTCCTGGAAGAATTGTAGCTGGCATGCTCCTTGGAAGCCAGAATGCCAGACTTCATCTTACCTACTTTGGTCATGTTGTCAGATGAAACCATTCCCTGGAGAAGGATATCATGCCTGGTAAAGTGGAGGGTCAATGAAGAAGCAGATGACACTCAATGAGATGGATTGACATAGTGGTTGAAATGATGGTCTCAGTATAGCAAGGATCATGAGGCTCGCACAGGACTGGGCAATGTTTTGTTCTGCTGTGCATAGGGTCATTATGAGTCAGAGACAACTTGACAGAACCTAACAACAGCAACAACATTCATGAAGGGTATAGGGCTGTAGTTTTCCTTTTTAGAAGTGTCTTTCCCTGGTTTTGGTATCGGTTTTATTTTTGTTTCATAGAATGAATGTAAGAGTTTCCCATATTTTTCTATATTCTGGAAGAGTTTGAGTAGTATAGATGTCAACTTTTGGTAGAATTCTAAACATTTGGTAGAATTCTCCAGTGACGTCATCTTGGCCAGAATTTTTTTTTTTTTTTTTTGGTGGGGCAATTTTTTATGACCTGTTCAATTTCTTCTTTTGTTATAGGTCTGTTCAAATATTCTATCTCTGATTGGGATAATGTAGGTTGTTCTTGTGTTTCTAAAAACTTGTCAATCTCTTCTAAGTTCTCAAATCTGTTGGAGTGCAGTTCTTCACAATAGTCTGTAATTATTATTATTTTTAATATTGGTTGGTCCTGTTTTAATGTTCCCTTTTTCATTTATTATTTATATTATTTGCATCTTACCTTTCTTTTCCTTTCTTAGATTTGTTAATGGTTTGTCAATTTTGTTAATCTTTTTGAAGAACCGTCTTCTTGTTTTGTTGATTTTCTCTATTTTTTGTTTTGTTTTGTTTTCTGCTCCATTTATTTCTACTCTGATCTTTATTGTTTCCTTACTCTTGGTACTACTGGTTTCTTTTGTTGCTCTTTTTCTAATTGCTGAAGTTGTTGACTTAAAGTATTGGTTTTTATTGTTCCCACTATTGCTATAAATTGACCTCTGAGTATTGCTTTCACTGTGTCCCATAGATTTTGGTACATTGCACCTTCATTCTCATTTGTTTCCAGCAATTTTCTTAATTTCATGTTTTATTTCTTCTGTAACCCAGTAGTTTTTGAGTTTATTCAGTTTCCACATATTTCCCCCCTTAGTGTTCCTATTATTGATTTTTAATTTTATAGCATTGTGCTCTGAGAAGATGCTTGCAGTATTTCAATGTTTTTTTAATTTATTGAGGCTTGTTTTGTGTCTTAACATATTCTGGCAATGATCCATGTTGTACTGGAGTTGAATGGAGAGAAGTATTTGTTGGGTGGAGTGCTCTGTATATGTCTATAAGGTCAAGTTGGTTGATTATGTTGCTGAGTTCTTCTGTATCTTGTTGAGTTTTTTTTTTCCTAGTTGTTCTGTCCTTCCTTAAAAATGGCATGTTAAAGTCTCCTACTACTATCGTAGAGTTGTCTATTTTAACTTTCAATTCAGTTAACATTTGCTTAACTTATTGTGGAGCTTTTTCACTGGATACATAGATATTTATTATGGTAATGTCCTCTTGGTCAATTGACCCTTTTAGTGTCATATAGTGTTCTTCTTTGTCCTTTATGGTGTTTTTGACCTTGAAGTCTATTTTATCATAAATTAATATTGCCACTTATACTCTTTTTTGGTTGCCATTAGTTTGATATATTTTTTTCCAACCTTTAATTTTTAATTTATTTTTATATTTCAGTCTAAGGTAGGTCTCTTGTAGGCAGCATATCTATGGGTCTTCTTTTCTTATTCAATCTGCCACTCTTACTTTTGATTGGTGAATTTAGTCTATTGACAATGAGTGTAATTAGTGGTAGGTATGCATTTATGGCTGTCATTCTATTGTGTTTTTTGTCATGTCTTTGGTGCCTTCCTTGTTCTAACTACTTTTCTGTGCTGAGTTTATTTTTGTATCAAGTACTTTTCTCATTTATTCATCATTGTTGGTTGTGTTCTTACTAAGCTCTTATGTTTTTCTTTTTTTTCTGAGTTTGCTTAGAAAGATTGTTAATTATCTTTGTGGATACCCTGAAATGATTTCTCATCTCCCTAAATTTGCAACAGTCTATTCATAAAGACGTAGTCCTGTCTTCCTCTACATTTGGAAGTTTTGTAATTAAAACTTTTGTTCCCTCTATTTGCCTTGTTGCTAATGTTGTCAGCAGATTGACTCCTTTATTTGTCTATGTACATTTCTTATGAGCTTATTTTGAGATTCTTTTTCTGGTTTGGTCTCTATATAGTAGTGTCAAGTATTTTAATTTTAACTTATTGTTCTATGTTGTGGGTTCTCTATTGGAAGGTCTCCCTTTAGCATTTCTTGTAGGGTTGGTCTGGTTTTTGTGAACTCCCTTAATTTCTGTTGGTCTGAAAATGTCTTGACTTCACTCTCATATTTGAAGGACAATTTGGCTGGATAAATAATTCTTGGTTAGAAGTTCTTTTCCTTCACAATTTTATAAATGCCATCCTACTGTCTTCTTATCTGCATGGCTTCTGCTGAGAAATCAGAGCTTAGCCTTATTGGTTGTCCATTGTAGATGACATGTCATTTTTCCCGAGCTGCTCCCCAAATTCCGTATCTTTTGTTTGGGATCTGTCCTATATGGATTTTGTGGAGCTTCTTGGACAGATATCTCTTCTTCCTTCATGATGTGGGGGGAATTTTCTGTTAGCGAGTCTTCCACAATTTTCTGTTTTTTCTTTTCTTTCTTTTTTTTTCCCCCTCCTTTTGTTCTGGTATTCCAATCAGGCATATATATATATATATATATATATATATATATATATTTTTTTTTTTTTTTCCCCCATGTCATCCCACATAACTTTTAGGTTCTCTTCATTTCTTTTAAATCTTTGTTCTAATTTTTCTTCATACAGGCTGGCATCAAATGATTTGTATCCTAGCTGGGAAATGGGTTCTTCAGCCACTTCTAGTCTATTCTTTTGTACTTCCACTATGTTATTTATCTCCATAATTTTAATGTTCATCTTCTGTATTTCCAATTGCTGTTTTTGTATGAGATATGATTGAGTATTTAGCCTGTTACTTTGTTATTGAATGGTTTTCCTGAATTCTTTCAGGGTACTCTCTGTTTTCCTGCAATTTCTGTTTATAGTTTCCTTGAGCTCTTGGAAGGTTATATATATATATATATATTCAGAATTCCTTCTCATATAGTTTTATTGCTTGTCCTTCATCTCAGACACATGATCATTTATTCTGGACTTTTGTTTCTGTTATCATGTCCTGTTTCTCTTTTTTGTTTGTTTGTTTGTTTTATTTAAAGTTGTCTGTTGTTTCTTAGACATTTTGAAGTAATCTTTAATTATCAGCTTTGTATTGATTTGTTTCACCCCGATTTTGTGTTTTACTGTATCTGGGAGAGTGTAGCTGGTGTACTTCTTTGGTTGTTAACTCAGCCATACTGGGTCACTCTCCAGAACTCTCTCTATTGGTGCAATCACTGGTGGGAATGTGGGTGCAGGTCTCTGTTCATTGCCAATAGATTTTGGTGTTAGGATGAACAGGTGTTGGCTGCCATCTGTAGTAGCTAAGGTTGCCTCGTGGAAGTTGCTTGGTGACTTTTGCTTGAGGCAGGGGGCAAAAGGAAAATAGAAGAGGGAAAAAAAAAAAAAAAAAACACCAGAAGGGGACACCATGATAGAAAGGCTGAAGGGAGTTTTCTCCTTGGGGTGAGAAAAATCAGTTAGTGATGGGCAGGAGAGTTCAGGTCCTTTTAAGGGGCCTTTGTTGAAGATGGTCCCTGGGAGATTCAAATAAAGAAGCAGTCCCAAAGGAAAGACCTAACTCTCTTCAGGAGGACCCACAAGCTGCAGAAAACCAGTGTACAAATTCAATCCAAACCATAAAGGTTTTCCAGGAGATGAGGCTCCAAAACTCACTGCCTTGCCCCCATTCTGGGGTTCTGGCAACTAGGATGGCACTTCACCCTTTCTCCGCCTCCACTACAGACTCCATGGTACCCCAAGCCAAGGGGGGTTCTGATCCATTTTCCCACAAGATCTTTGCTACCCCACAAAGTCCCAGCTCACCTCATAAAATTCCCAGGGAAGCTATTCTTAATCCCTGGATCTTAAGTGCTCCACCACCACCCCTTTTCTTTTATTTTCTTTCCTTTTTCCCTACCCTGTCTCTTGCTTTAGGTCTTTTGTCTCCTCTTGGCTGGCTGGGTGGGCTTGCCTTTTTTCCCAGTGATTTAGCCTGATCTCTTTCTTTGCCTTCACTGGATCTAATACTATACCTTCTCCTTAGTGCTCATAACTCAAGTGTCTTTATTATATCTACTTTATCTAGTTGTTCTGGTTTTCAGATGGAAAGAGGAGTGATTATGGATCTTCTCTGCATGACATTATGTTCCCTTCCTCTGTCTATGTTGAATTTTAAAGTTACTTCTAACTGTAGTTTTCGTAACCTTTGTGCTGACTTATAACAGTTATACATATATGTATATAACATATACCCTAAAGGAAATGTTCTCCCCCACTTGGGGTCAAACAGATGAAGTATGTGATAGCTTATGCTTGAAAAGTCATAATGTGCAGCATTATTGACAAATCTTCTTTACAATGGCCCTGTAAAAATGTCATTGCAGAGGCATCAGACCTTTTTGTCTAACTTCACAAGTTGAGAGGAGAATCATAATCAGTATCAGCGGCTGAAGGTTGATTCCTGTAAGTTGGAAGTCAGTCATATCTTTTACTTCCAACTTTTTTTTTTTTGGTAACCAATTCTAACACAATCATCCCTCCCACAGCACTCTCCACTTCTGTATCGGGTCCAATATTCATTGTAATTTCCAACCAGAACTCACAGATAATATTCATGATTATGAGGTTTATTAGGGAAGCAACTGGTTACAATTCAGGATCAAAAGTAACTCAGGATACTGTTCTTCAATTAGGATAGCCCCTTCTTGCCCTCTGCTGATGAGCTCTGCTTGAGCAAGTGCCACAAAGCTCTTTAGCTTCACGAATAAGTTCCCAGAGCACTGTACTCTGCAAGAAAGACTCCTGCTGAAGGTACTCATTTCTTTCTCTCCATGGGCCAGGAATCTCTCAGTACCATGTGCTGACAGTTTCCTGGTTCTATTGCCTCTGTTGCCACTATTTCTTTGTCACTGCTGCTTGCCATCTCCTACTGTCTCGAGTGTTACAGCTATTTCTCTCTCTGTCTCCTGCATCTAGCAGATTCCCAGTACAAGGATCCTGGGTACAAAGGATATGTTCAACTCCTGTCTCTTCTTCTCGGTGGTAGTGAAGTCTCCATTCTACCACTGGGATGGCTCGTTTTAAGCCAAGCAGGATGGAAAAACTGGCCAATTCCCTTGCTAGGGTACCATGTGCCTTATTTATAAGTCCCATCCCACAAGGAGGACATGCACATTATTTACATTATTAGGAAATGATCTAATTCCCTTGGGGCCCACAAGTACCTTGTTTGCATAGTCCTACCCAGACATTTGTTGGTTAGAAACAAATTTGTTGGTAGTTGCAGACTATGACTAAAACAAACAAACAAACAAAAAACAAATTCACTGCCATTGAGTCATTTCTGACTCATAGAGACCCCTCCTTGGATTTTTGAGGCAGTATTTCTATGGACCATATTAAGTAGTTCACTGCACCACAGACCCCCAGGAAAAACATGTTTGAGAAAACAATTTTAATAAAATGTCAACAGAAAAGTGTGTCCTGTGATTGTCCTGTGACTTTCCTACAATTACCTGAAAAATACATGTGTTTGCAATTACATATCTTTAACTCATCATGTAATCCCATATATGTTATCCACCAATTCCTGCTAAGTCCTCATTTTCAGATTTCCCACCTACATCTATTGCCTTTAAGCCAACCATAATATTTAGTTTTATTTCCGGCTTTCACTGTATAAGAATGCTTACTTCATTGTTGCTCTTTGAGATGTTCATTGTTGTTGTTTGGGATGTGTGAATTTAGGACATCTTCCTGGTCCAGACCATCTTTGGACTTTCTACAATTCTCTTTGACTGTATATTTACAGAGTGTGTGTTTTCACTCTAAGGCAGGGTAAAACTGTAAATACTTTGAGGAGTGAATCTTTTTTTAATTTTTCATCTCCTGGCCTCTGACATATTACATTCATTTGTCAAATACTTATTTGTGCAGTATTACCTGCTAGTCTCTGAGCTTGGAATTGGAGACACAGAAGTCAAAGAAACAGGCCAGTGTTTGAGGAGCTTATCATGCAAAAATAGGCACACAATGGATACTCAACACTTAGTTGCTAATTGAAGTAGTGAAAAAAAGAAATCTCAATTTTGAAAACTGCCTAGGAAGAAAACTGAAAACTACAATCACTAAATGAATTTTGATTAGCATGACAAAGTAATATAATTTATTATAATATGTAATTGAAATGCATGCAACCTAAATTGGTGACTGTCATGCAACTTAAGTTAGCTTCATGGGCAAAAATGAAAATTCAGTGCCTCTTTTTGTTTAAGCTTATTCCTATGTTACATGGCATGTGAAAATATTTTTCAAAGGACATAACCCACATGTTATTGTGAGCATGGTATCAGGTCTTCTTTATTCGTACCTTTCTCCCAACTGAAGTTCAAGATTAAAGGCTAAGTCTTAGGAAGAGCATTTTAGGATTGGGAGTGGAAGTTGAGGTTGATATTTGGAATGGAAAAAAAAAATATATATATATATATATTTATGTTTCCTGGGCTAATGACTGACTCCAGAGGCAAATGAAACATTTGTTTCTGGCAACTTTCCAAGTCTACCAGTGGTAGATATTTTTGTCATCGCTTACTAGTTTCACCAACAAAACTGTAGTTCTGGAATGCACTTGCAGCTTCTCTGTCAATAGGATTGTGAAGGCACTATGTTTCTATCAGGATATCCCTGATCAAGGATTTGTCTCTAGGATATCAGGTGGTATTATTAGAACATATCCAAAACAGTATGCACTGTGCAGATGTCAAGGAGGGGTGACCTTGTTATTTTTGTAAACCTTATGGAGAAAGTACCTTGGACATCACCTGTGGGTTCAGTATGATTGATTTCCCACCACTGACTGGAGAGGGAAACATTTGATTTAATTCAGCGTAAAAACATTCTATAAAGATTTAAGTGTGATTAGCATTAGTCTGGAGAGAACAGAGGGGCCTTTGTGGGACAGTGGTTAAAACACTCAGTGCTAATCAATAGGTCAGTGGCTCAGATCCACAAGCTGCTCCATAGGAGAAAGATGTGGCAATCTACTTCCATAAAGATTTACAGCTTTAGAAACCCTATGTGGATGTTCTACTTTGTCCAAAAGTGTCCTTATAAGCTGGAATTCACTTTACGGCAGTGGAGTTATTTTTCGATTTGGAGAGAACAGACACATAGAATTTATTGTTTCAATTTCAATATGGTATCATCCTTATTGCATAGCCTGGGTATCTATCTCATTAGGTGGTATGTGCAGCTGTGCACATAGATGTGTGATTTTTTTTTTTTTTTTTAATAATTCAATGTTTAGATTTTAGGGAAAGTAGTCTTCAGTAAGCTCCTTTTTTGATAAGCTTTCCAAAAGTATATATCAAGATATTCTTACAAATAAAATAATATTATAAAATGATTAACTCTTGTAGAAATTATTTGTAGTGAGAGTTCTAAGTGGGAATTTGAGGATAATTTTCTTTATCTTTTTCCCCATTTTGAGCAATAAAAATGTTACTGAGTAGAATGCTCTTCTACATTATCTTATCCATTCAGAAATATAAACAAATTGGACCTCCAGTAAGATGCAGGAATAGGCAGATAAGTGAAACAGACCATCTTCAACAAAGAAAAGAGAAACCAATTGACAGAGATAAAGAAGATAATCATGGAGCCCTGTGCTTTGAAAGGAACTATACAGAAGTGGATTAGGCACCAACTAGTGGAAAAATAGGAACAAAAGCAGTGAATACAGAGATGGTCGGAGCTGTGGACTGTCAGCTACTCTGATGGGACCAACAGCCTGAATATTTCCAAGTGGTGTTGGTACCTGAGAATTGACCTAAAGATTATCCCTGGTCACCAAGGTCTATAGGGAAGACTATGCTAGTAGCCTACGACTAGGAAGGGAAACAGCAAGGAGGGAGACAACCTAAGCTGTGGACTTTCTGCTGTCTAGAAGGCACAGCCATTTTGATTGTTCACATGTTCAACCATTTTGGAATTTTAAAGTGACTGAGGGTGAAGCCATTTTGAATGTTTATAAGTGTCAACCATTTTGATTGTTAAAGTGATAGCATTCTCATTCAGATTCCAGGGACCTAAGAATGGGATCTGTTTGCCAATGTTGGCAGGGACAAATTAAGAGGCAACAACAGGAAAGGAGACAGATGGTGAGTGTATAAGTGCTGCTCACTAGCAAATAAAGGAGCATAGCACAGTATTCTGCTTGCATAGATTACATATAAACAAAATAAAGAAAACAAAAATAGTGGTCAACTCACTCCAACATACAATCACCAATTAAATATAAACACAGAGAGGTCACAATGCCTCAGAGACAACAGCGCATCACAGTCTACACAAAGAAGCAAGAGAAAGCAGGAGAAACAAGGGACCAGGAAACAGACCCAAAACACATCCCTGAGGAAGAAGCAGCACTGGAACTCCCTGATAAGGAATTCAAAATAATTATATTTAGGTATCTTCAAAGGATTGAGAAACAGATCAAGAAAAACACAAACAAAAACCTAGAACAATTCTGAAAGACAATATAAGAACAAAATGACAAAATAAATGAATAATTAGAAATGATACAAAATCTACACACAGAAATCCAGAACATTAATAATAATTTTCAGAAATAGATAAAACACTGAATGGGCAAAGGAGTAGAATTGATGCAATGGAAGACAGAATTGGTGAGATTGAAGGCAAATACCTGAATACTTCTTTGGAAAGGGAAAAATCAGAAAAAAGATCAAAACAAAATGAAGAAATCCTAAGGTTCATGTGGGATACCATCAAAAGGAATAACCTATGTGTAATTGGAATTCCAGAACAAGAAGAGGCAAATAAAACCAAAGAAAAAATTTTCAAAGATTTGTTGGAAGAGAATTTTCCTGGTATGATGAAATATGAGAATATATCCATTCAGGAAATCCAATGAACCCCAAACAGAATAGACCCCAAAAGAAAATCCCAAGGCATACATCATCAAACTCAATAAAACCAAGACAAAGAAAGAATCCTGAAAGCAGCACAGAAAAAATGAAAAGTTACCTACAAGGGGCAACCAATAAGACTAAGCTCGGATTTCTTGGCAGAAACCACACAGGTGAGAAGACAATGGGATGGTATATATAAAACCCCAAAAGAGAAAAATTTCCAATTGCAAAAACGACAAGGAGGCCACATGTTCTGACCTCCTCTAACACTACAAGGGGAAGACAGGATTACCAGCAGTAACCCAAGGCCTATTCCTGCCAGGACAGACATGCTGCCTCCCCACTCCAGCCCTTGCTCCAACCGTTCCTCCCAAAGCACTCACCACCTCTCTCTTGAGTTCGATAATTCGCTGCAGTGGCCACACAGAACTCACAGATTATGAGGTTTATTAGGGAAGCACCAGGCTACAATTCGAGTTCAAGAAAAATGCTCAGTCTCTCTCCCAGCCCACCATTCCTCGGCCAACAGTCTCTCACAGTCTCTTTCCCAGCAGCACTGGTCCCTCGGTGTCTCATTCAGCAATGCTTGTCTCTTGCGTCTCTTTCCCAGCAACGCGTATCTCTTTCAGGGGTGCGTGTCTCTCTCGGCAGCACGTCTTACTCAACCAGCAGTCAGAGAGAGTTCTGCCTCCAGGAGGCCTCCTTTTGAGCTCGGCAGGGTGGTCAAACTAGCCAATTATAGGATCAGAACTCTAAGCACCTGAGAAAGAGTGGGAACCTCCCAGAACATTGCTTTGTGCCACTCTTAACAGAAATACTCCAGGTGGACACTGTCAGCAATCAGGAGATCCTTAGTTGCTCATAGCAAATCCCACCTTGGAGTTTACAAAGACTTATGGGTAGAAAAGCCACACAAAGTAATTTACTACACTGCACCAATCAAGAATTATGTAGAAAGCAAAATTGCCCCTCAAATATGATAGTGAAATTAGGACATTTCCAGATAAGCAGAAATTAAGGGAATTTGTTAAAACCAGACCAACCTTACAAGAGATGTAAAGGGAGCCCTTTCGACAGAGAAGCAACAACAGCAAACAATTGACCATTAACACACATGACGACATAACCTAGAAACCAATCCAGTGATGGAAGTATCCAAAGTAAATAAGCCTTCAAGGTTGTAAACAGGGAACCAGTGACATCAATTGACAAATGAGGACAACTACAAAAAGGGAAAAAAAACTGTCATTACAGAACTTCTAGGTGGTAGGGAAGTCACAACAACTACTCTTTTAAACTTGGGAAGAAAACTGTAAATGACAGGGTAACCTCAAAGAAAAATGATAAATCTTCCCATCAAAATAAAACAGAGGACCAACACAAATATTTAGCAAATACTAAAACAATAGCAATGAAGGAAGTGATAACACAATTCATAAACAAAACAAGCTCAGCATAGAAAATTATATGAAACAAAGAAATTGACACTACAAAAAAGCACATAACAAAAATGACAGTGACAAAGTCATATTTGCCTATAATTACATACCTGGCAAGGACTTATCTCTAAGATAGAAAACTCCAATGTCTCAACAGTAAAGAAATTAACAATCTAATTGAAAAGTGGGCAGAAGACATGTAAAGACACTTCACCAAGGAGGATATTCAGGTGGCCTGCTAATACATGAAGAGATGCTCATGATCATTGGCCATCAGAGAGATGTAAATCAAAACAACAAAGAGATACCATCTCACCCCAGCATGATGGCAAGTTTCAACGAGACAGAAAATAACAAATGCTGGCAAGGATGTGGAGAGATTAGGACCCTCACACCCTTCTGGTGGGACTGTGAAGGGATACAACCACTGTGGAAAGCAGTACAGCAATTCCTTAAAAAGCTGGAATTGGAGATACCATTTGACCCAGCAAACCCATTACAGGGTATATATCCTAGGGAGGTGAGAGCAAGGACGGGAACAGGTATATGCACACCCATGTTCATCACAGCAGTATTCACAACAGCAAAAATATGGCAATGACCTACGTGCCCATCGTCAGAAGAGTGGATGACCAAACGATGGTACATACACACAATGGAATGCTATGAAGCACTAAAGAATGATGCAGAGTCTGCAAAACACCACATAATATGGATGAACTTGGAGGACATTAATGCTGAGTGAAATAAGTCAATCACAGAAGGACAAATACAGTATTAGTTCATTGCTGTAGAAGGTCAAGGGAAGGTTTGTATATGGAGGGAAACTTTCTTTGTAGGTTGCCAGAGGTAAGAGGAGAAGAGAAGGAACACTGCAAAAAAAAAAAAAAAAAAAAAGCATTGACGCCTGCCACTTTAGCCACTTTAGTTTTGTGTATTTCACTACATAAATTATATTTCAATAAGATGCATTAAGCGAAAGAAAGAAAGAAATATAAAGAAATCCTAATCAAAATGTCTCCATGGTGTATGGCAAACCATGTTCTGTAGATACACAGGTGAGACACTCAACAAATTTGACAATGAAGGAGCTCCATTATACCAAAATCCTACTTAAAAACAAACAAACAACAACAACAACAACAAAACTAGCATTTTTCTCGGAGCAGTTGGATCTGCACCACTTAATAAAACAGTCCTGATTGATAGATGTACTATCTCTCTGTGATGTCTATTAAAGATTATTTCATTATTTTATTAACAGACACTCCTGAAACCTATGTTTGGTGAACATTCTAATAAATATACCCCCCATACTAGCAAAAGTACAGGTAAAGAACAAGGAACAACAAGCAAATGAAAGAAGACATATTTTTGATCACAAAACCACAACACATTGCATGTGCATGATTTGAGTAACATGTACACTGAAATAGTGTGTAATACATAGAATTATGAACAGAGAGAAATTGTGATTTTCCACTGGCAACTGGCAATGATACAACAATATAGATCCCTGAAGAACAACATATTGATAATGACAATTTATGTTATTAAATCTTAATCTGAATTAAATATTGTGTTTTCATACTTGCTATGGAAATTTCCCAGAGAGGTTAGAACTTCCTCCTGAATGTGTAAGGAAAGAAAAAAAAACTTCCCCAAAGGAGTGGGCAGTAAGTGAATGTTTATTCAGAATAGGAGCAAAACAATCAGAAGAAAAACTCCACCACCACCACCCACAAAAAAAAAACAAAAAAAACAAAAAAAAAACCTCACTGTCATCCAGTCAGTTCTGACTCATAGTGACCCCTCCTTGAGTTCCTGAGGTGGTATCTCTACAGAAGTATATTGCCCAGTCTTCCTTCCAAGGAGTGGCTGGTAGGTTTGAACTGCCAGCCTTTGGGTTAGCAGTCAAATGCCTTAGTCACTATGCTACCAGAGCTCCTAAAAAAGGATAAAAGATGAAAGAAAGCAGGCTTACACACATTGCTAGTGGGTTCAGTGTCCAGCAGTGTAGGGGTGGGGTGGATCCAAGATGATCACTAAACCCTCCCATTTTGTGGAAATATTTATATCTGAGGGAGGAATTGGGAACGAGGGTTAGATGACTGGGACTGGAGGGCTATGTGACGAGCTTTAGATTTTGTGGCACAGGGGCTGATTGGGAGTTGGTCCTAGCAGTGCCCTACAAGACCACCTGTGTATGCTGTGATAAGATGCTGCTGGTTAGCAAGATTTTATTGCCTAAAGTTATTCTAGGGATGAATTAATACCTTATAGAGAAGGTGGTTAATACCTGACAGAGGTTATATGTGACAAGGAAGGAGAAGGAAAATGGCTTGTAGTTCTAACAAGCACAGCTAAACAAGATGGGGTCTGAGACCCATTTTGGGGGGTTGCAGTTTCTGACCATACAATACTTTAGAATTTCTTGTGGAGATTGTTGTCCAAAATCTATCAACCTGACACATTTGAAAAATTTAGTCTTGGTGGTAAGCTTTCCCTAAAGAATACTTAGGAAACTAGGGAATTGAGAAAGGGTATGTGGCATACCTTCTTGAATTTGGTCTAATTTTTAAGTACAAAACTACTACTGTCTGTTGCAGGCACCATTTCTGCATACTACAATCTCCCCATTTATCATTTGTTTAACTAATCCCTGCTAATTCCTTAATATAGTTTGTTGTTGTTACTGTTAAGTGCCGTTGAGTCGTCTCCAACTCATGGCAACCCCACGCACAGCAGAATGAAACACTGCCCATTCATGCGCCAGGTCCATAATCCCTGCTATACATGAGCCCGTTGCCACAGCCACTGTGTCAATCCATCTCGTTGAGGGACTTCCCCTCTTTCGTTGACACTCCACCTTACCAAAAATGACATCCTTCTCCAGGGAATGGTCCCTTCTGACAACATGACCAAAATAGGTGAGGCAAAGTCTGGCCATTCTTGCTTTCAAGGAGCATTCTGGTTGCATTTCCTCCAGGACAAATTTGTTAGTTCCTTGACAGTCCATGGTATTTTCAGCATTCTTCACCAGCACCCTATCCCAATAGCATCAATTCTTTTTTGGTCTTCTTTATTCATTGTCCAGCTCTCAGATGCATGAGGCAATTGAAAATATCATGGCTTATGTCAGGTGCACCTTAGTCCTCAAGGAGACATCTTTCCTCCTAAGCACTTGAAAGAGGTCCTTTGCAGCTGACTTTCTCAATGCTATACACTGATGTCCTGACAGCTGCTTCCATTGGTCTCGATTGTAGAACCAAGCTATATGAAGTCTTTGACAAATTTAATCTTTTCTCCATTTATCATGATGCTGCTTATAGGCCCAGTTGTGAGAATTTTGTTTTCTTTGTATTGAGATGTAATCCATATTACAGAATGTATTCTTCAGTCTTCATCAGTAAGTGCTTCAAGTCATCCTCACTTTCAGCAAGCAAAGTTGTGTCATCCATGTATCACAGGTTTTAATGATTCATCCTCTAATCCTGATGTCACGTACTTCTCCATATACTCCAGCTTCTCGGATTATTTGCTGAGCATAAAGATTGAATGAGTATGGCAAAAGGATACAACCCTGATGCACTCCTTTCTTGATATTGAACCAGTGTTCCCTCTTTCTGTTTGAACGACAGCTTCCTGGTCTACGTACAGGTTCCTCATGAGTACAGTTAACTGTTCTGGAATTCCCATTCTTCTCAATGTTATCCACAATTTGTCATGATTCACACAATCAAATGCTTTTGCATAGTCAATAAAACACA
>NW_006922351.1:253206-253843 GCF_000298275.1 Orycteropus afer afer
GGTACAAATATGGATCTCTTCTAGTCAGTTGGCCAGGTAGCTGTCTTCCAAATCTCTTGGCATAACCGAGTGAGTGCCTCCAATGGGGCATCTGTATGTTGAAACATCATCAATGGGTATTCCGTCAATTCCTGGAGCCTTGTTCTTCACCAATTCCATCAGTGCAGCTTCGAGTTCTTCCTTCAATACCATTGATTCTTGATCATATGTTACCACCTGAAATGGATGAACACTGACCATTTCTTTTTGGTACAGTGTCTGCATTCCTTTGATCTTCTTTTGATGCTTCCTGCATCATTCAATATTTTGCCCATAGTATCTTTCAATATTGCAACTCAAGGCTTACCTTTTTTTCCTCAGTTCTTTCAGGTTGAGGAATGCTGAGCATGTTCTTCCATTTTGGTTTTCTAACTCCAAATCTTTGCACATTTCGTTATAGTAATTGACTTTGTCTGCTTGAGCTGCACTTTGAAATCTTCTGTTCAGTTCTTTCATCTAGTCATTTCTTCCATTTGCTTCAGCTATTCTCCATTTAAGGTCAAGTTTCAGAGTCTCTTCTGACATCCATTTTGGTCTTTTCTTCTTTTCTTATCTTTTTAATGACCTCTTGCTTTCTTCATGGATGATGTTCTTGATG
>NW_006922351.1:254088-256154 GCF_000298275.1 Orycteropus afer afer
TGTGTATAGTTGCCATTGTTGTTGTTGAAAAAAGGTATTTGCAATGAATAAGTCATTGGTCTTCCAAAATTCTATCATGCGACCTCCAGTGTTATTTCTGTCACCAAGGCCAAACTTTCCAACTGCCAGTAATTCTTCTTTGTTTCCAACTTTCACATTCCAGTCATCAGCGATAATTAACACATCTTGATTGAACATTTGGTCAATTTCATACTGCAGGAGTTGATAAAAATCTTTAATTTCCTCATCTTTGGCTTTGAGGGTCAGTGCATAAACAGTCATATTAACTGGTCTTCCTTGTAGATGTATGGATATTATCCTATTATTGACAGCATTGTACTTCAGGACAGATCTTGAAAGATCCTTTGTGATGATGAATGCCACACCATTCCTCTTCAAATTGTCATTCCCAGCATAGTAGATCATACGGATGTCTGATTCAAAATGGACAAAACCAGTTCATATTAGTTCACTAGTGCCTAGGATATCAATCTTTATTTGTTCCCTTTCATTTTTGACAACTTCCAATTTTCCTAGAGTCATACTTTGTACATTCCATGTTCCAATTATTAATGGATATTTGCAGCTGTTTCTCCTCAATTTGAGTCATGCCACATCAGTAAATGGACTTCTCAAAAGCTTTATTTTATCCATTTCATCCATATCAGTAAGGTTAGTCCTACTCTGATGATGCAGGTCTTTCCTCATGTTTTGAAAGCCTTCTGACCTAAAGGCTCATACTCCTGCACTGTATCAGATAATATTTCTGGGCTCTTTATAAAGTTGCACAGTCTTGTATCAGACAGTGTTTCTCTGCTATTCATAAAGTTTTCCCTGTCCAATTCTTTGAGAAATTGATGGCCTCTTCCTTTTTCCTAGTCTGTTTCAGTCTGTAAGCTGCATTGAAACCTGTATACCATGTGCAACCCTGCCAGCACATGGAACACTGGTGGCACAGCCTCAATCCTCACAGCCACATGCAAGCCACAACAGTATGACAAACTGACAAGAGAAGTTGGTCTCCTTTCATTTTCAAAACCTCTCTGCCTTCCACTTACCTGGATCCCTGGCGCTGTTCTGCTCTGTCATCCCCTTGGCTTCTCTTCCCCCCTTTCCAGCTTGTTTGGAGTGGGGCCTAGATCCTTCTACTTACCTGGATCCCTGACTGCTACTCTGCTCTATTATCCCTTCTGGCTTCACTTTGCCCTGCTTTCCTGTCTGATGGGGGTGGGGCCTGGGTCCCTCCCCTTATATGGATCCCCAGCTTCTGCTTTGCTATGTCATCCAGGATGGAGTTTAGAAATAGTATATACCCACTCCACACTTACTGACATAGGTTCCAAAGACCACGCTGTTATGTGAAAATCTACATTATATGAAAATGGAAGATGATCACACCAGAGCACAAAATGGAGCATAATTTTGTGATTACATCATTACATAACTGTCAAACTACTGAGAATCATGGCCCAGACAAGTTGCCACATAACTTTAGCCATTTCAGTCAGCATTACTGTCTTCTTGCCCTTCAGAGTTTGTTACTGCCAGAAATATGTCATTAGTATGCAGAACAGTCAGATAGTACATTTTTTACTATTCTTGTAAATGCAAAATGTTGGACAAGATACTCTATAAGTGAAGAGTAAGTGTAGTTTTGAAGTCTCCCTTAAACTTATACTCCACGCAAGTGACTTTCTCAAATACCCTCATAAACTTGCCTTCATGAGATCCTTTCTCGTACTGCATTTAAATTGCCTGTTTATTTGTTTAGGACTCACTGGTGGGATAATGCCTAAGAGATCTGACTGCTAACCAGAAGGCTGGTGGTCCAAACCCACTAGCCACTCCTTTATTTGTTTGCTTCAATAGGAGTAAGACTTTCTTCAGTACAGAATTCTTATTTGCAATGGGAAATCAGAGTTTAGCACCTAACATAAGTACTCAACAAATATTTTTGAATGAATTTATGATTAAGGTACTAATGAGTGTCTGCTTTTATTATGCAAATCAACCTGATTTTTAAAATATAAATATAAATTAAATTTATGACATATCTCATGTAAGTG
>NW_006922351.1:257494-267193 GCF_000298275.1 Orycteropus afer afer
AAAAAGGATAAAGATATAATTATTTGTGTGCTCTATGAGTACCTACACAGACATATATTTAATTTTTGAATATATATATATATACTTATCCCATATCATATCTATGTATTTTCATCAGTATCTCTGAAACACTGATATTTAATATACCAAAAAGACTTGTTGTTATTGTTGTTAGGTATCCTTGAGCCAGCACTTGCTCATAATGACCTTATGAATAACAGAAAAAAATGGTGCCCAGTCCTGCAAAATCTTCATGATTGTTATGAAGTTTGAGCCCATTCTTGCAGCGGCTGTCTCAATGAATCTCATTGAGATCCTGCCTCTTTTTCACTGATTCTTTACTTTACCAACCATAATGCCCTTCTCCAGTGATTGGTACCCTTCTGATCACATCCCCAAAGTAAGTGAGATGAAGTTTTACCGTCCTAACTTTTAAGGATCATTCTGGCTATACTTCCTCCAAGACGTATTTGTTCATTCTATTGGCCATGGTATGTTCAATATTATTAGCAAACACAGTAATTTGAATACATCAACTCTTCTTCAGTCATCTTTTTTCATAGTCCACATTTTGCATGCACATGAAGTGATTAAAAATACAGTTGCTTGGGTGAGATCCACCTTAGTCAGCAAAGTGACATCTTTGATTTTTAAGATTTTGAAAAGATTTTTTTAGTACAGATTTGCACAAAGCTATACCTCATTTAAATGGGCTCTGGTGTCACTGCAGTTAAGGCTTTGGGCTGCTAACAAAAGGGTAGGAAGTTCAAACCCACCAGTCTCTCTGAGGGTGATAGATGGGGCGGTCTGCTTCTGTAAAGATTTACTGTCTTGGAAACCATATAGGGGTTGCTATGAGTTGAAATCAACTCAATGGCAAGGGTTTTTTTCTGTTGTTCTTATACACCATTTAATTTCCTGGTGCTTTTTCCAAGGGCATTGATTGTTCATGCAAGTGGAATGAAATTTCTGACAACTTCATTTTTTCTCTCTATTTGTCATCATGTTAAACATTATGGGGCCAGCTATGGGGATTTTTATTTTCTTCAAGTTCAGGTATATGTACTGAAGTCCGCAGCCTTTACTTACATCAGTAAGTGCTTCAGTTCACTAAATTTTGAGCAAGAAAGACTGTCATCTGCATATCACAGGTTGTTAATGAGTCTTCCTCCAATCCTGATACTGTGTTCTTAAAATAGCCCAGCTTATTGGATTGTTTGCACAGCATACAGATTGAATTGATAAGGTGAATAGATAAAATCCCTCCACACACTTTTCCAATTTTAAACCAAATTGTATCCCTTTGTTCTGTTTCATGACTGCCTCTTGATCCATATACAGGTTCTACATGAGTAAAATTAAGTGTTCTAGAATTTTTGTGTTTTGTAAGGTTATCCAAAAGACTTAGTTTTGCAGTTGAGTTGGCTCCAACTCTTAGTGACCCTACATGTACAATAGAATGAAACACTGTCCAGTCCTGCACCATCCTCACAGTCCTTTCTATGCTTGAGCCCATCATTTCAGGCACTTCTCAAGCTGAAAGAACTGAGGAAAAAAATTAAGCCTCGAGGTGCAAGGTTGAAAGATTCTATGGGCAAAACATTGAATGATGCAGGAAGCATCAAAAGAAGATGGAAGAAATAAACAGAGTCACTGTACCAAAAAGAAATGGTAGATCTTCATCCATTTCAGGAGGTGGCATATATTCAAGAACCAATGGTACTGACGGAAGAAGTTGAAGCTGCAAGGAAGGAATTGGTGAAGAACAAGGCTCTGGGAATTGATGGAATACCCACTGAGATGTTTCAACAAACCAATGCCTCACTGGAGGCATGCACTCAGTTATACCAAGAGATTTGGAAGACAACTACCTGGTCAAATGCCTGGAAGAGCTCCATATTTGTACCCATCCCAAAGAAAGGTGATCCCACACAATATGGAAATTATCAAACAGTATCATTAATATCACATGCAAATAAAATCTTACTGAGGATAATTCAAAAATGGTTGCAGCAGTATATTGACAGAGAACTTCCAAAAATGCAAGCTGGATTCAGGAGAGGATATGGAAAGAGCGATATCATTGCTGATGTCAGAAGGATCTTGGCTCAAGCAAAGAATATCAGAATGATGTTTACTTGTGTTTTATTGACTATGCAAAAGCATTTGATTGTGTAGATCACTATAGGAATGGGGATTCCAGAAAACTTAATTGTACTCATGAAGAACATGTACATAGACCAGGAGGCTGTCGTTCAAAGAGAATAAGGGAATATGTCATGGTTTGAAATCAAGAAGGGAGTGTGGCCCTTTCACCATACTAATTCAATCTGTATACTGAGCAAATAATCTGACAAACTGGACTATATGAAGAAGAAAGTGCATCAGGGTTAGAGAAAGAATCATTAACAACTTGTGGTACACTGATGACAACTTTGCTTGCTGAAAGTGAAGATGACTTGAAGCACTTACTGATAAAGACTGAAGACTACAATCTGCAGTATGGATTACATCTCAATATAAAGAAAACAAAATCCTCACAACTGGACCTGTAAGCAGCATCATGATAAATGGAGAAAAGATTGATGTTGTCAAAGACTTCACATTGCTTGGTTCTAGAATCCATGCCAGTGGAAGTAGCAGTCAGGACATAAGACGATGTATAGCACTGGACAAATTGGCTGCAAAGGACCTCTTTCAAGTGCTGAAGAGCAAGATGTCTCCTTGAGGACTAGAGTACGTACACCCAACCCAAACTATGGTATTTTCAGTCACCTCATAACTCATGGGAGAGCTCCACAATGAATAAGGAAGACCGAAGAAAAATTGATGCTTTTGAGCTGTGGTGCTCACAAAGAATGCTGAGAAAAGGGTGGGTGGACACTAAAAGAACTAACTGATCTGTACTGGAGGAAGTGTAGCTGGAATGCTCCTTGGGAGGGAGAATGGCCAGACTTCATCTCACATACTTTGGTCATGTTGTCAGAAGGCACCATTCCCTGGAGAAGGATGCCATGCTTGGTAATGTGGAGGGTCTACAAAAGGGTCCCTCAATGGGATGGATTGACATGGTGGCAGGGGTGATGGGCTCAAGTATAGCAAAGATGGTGGAGCCAGTGCAGGACCCAGTGGTGTTTCATACTGCCATGCATAGGGTCACTATGAGTCGGAAACAACTTGAGGGCACCTAACAACAGCAACATCATTGCAGCCACTTTGTCAATCCATCTTGTTGGAGTCTTTCCCTTTTTCAATGACCTTCTACTTTACCAAGCATGATATAGTTCCTTTTTGATAACATGATCAAAGTAGGTGAAATGAAACCTGGTCATTCTCACTTCTAAGGAACATTAGTTCAGGCTGCACTTCTTCCAGGACAGATTTATTTGTTCTTTTTGCAGTCCATGGCATTTTCACTATTCTTTGCCAACAACATAGTTCAAATACATCAATCCTTCTTTGCTCTTCCTTATTCATTGTCCATCTTTCATTTGCATATGAGACGAATGAAAATAACATGGCTTGGGTTAGGCCCACCTTCATCTTCAAAGTGACTTCACTTAACACTTTAAAGAGATCTTTTGCTGCAGATTTTCCCTGTGCATTATTGTATCTGATAACTTGACTGCTGCTTCCATGGGTGTTGATTGTGGATCCAAGTAAAATGAAATCTTGGACAACTTTAATCTTTTCTTTTTTTCCTGATTTATCATGATACTGCTTATTCTAGTTGGGGGGATTTTTGTTTTCTTTTTGTTGATTTGTAATTCACATTGAAGATTGTGGTCTTTGATCTCCACGAATTACTGCTTCAAATCATCTTAAGTGTCTTGGAAATGGGTACTTTATCCAGAAAAAATCTGTATAGTCAACTCTGTAAAATGAAAAGTAGCTCTGGTGGTGTAGTGGTTAAAACACTGTACTTGTAAACAAAAGGTTGGTTTTTCGAACACACTGTCTTCTTAATGAGACAAAGCTGAGGCATCCTGCTTCCAAAACGATTTACAGCATTGGAAACCCTATGAGGCAGTTCTATTCTGCCTTATAGGGTCACTATGATTCAGAATCAACTTGATGGCAGTGGGACTGGCTTTTTTTTTTAATAAAATGAAAATATTATTGAATAATATTTTATTTTATCTTAAAATAATACATGTAAATCTGAATAGATATACATTTGAGACAAATTCTTGTTTGATGCAACCTAGGCATTCATTTGAAATAATTCCTAATCCTAATTGGATGAATTAATTCCTGTTTCCTTTCTTTGGAGAGGATTGCTGTATAAATATAAAGATATTTACATATCATTAGTTCCAGAACTTTCAATGACTCTCATATAAAGATGAAAATTTTTCTTGACAAAATTATGATCCAAATAATAAAGATACCAAATTTTAACAAAAAAAAATATATATATCTATATACTGAAGGTAAAAATTTGGTAAATGCATGATAATTACTGCATGGATTAGATTTACCTGTTAACTATACATTTGCAAATATATAGTTTGCACTGTTGCCAATTATAAGAGAAAGACTATTCGTTTTTCGTAATCATTTTATATCCCATTGGCTTTTCTTTCTTTTTCTTTTTCCATTTTTAAATACTCTTAGAAAACATTTTAATTACTTTTAAAAAATACATTATTATTGGTTAAGTGCATGCATTAAAATATGTTCAGAATAAATACAAACCCAGGAACTTAATGTTATGTATTCATTCATGTTCATGTTATATACTTAAAATATTATATCTTATATTGTTAATTCAAATTTTAGACACATACATACACACACATTATTCTAATTCATGATTCCAATTACACTTTTTATGACTAAAATATATTTTCCCTCAAGTTAAGCCTATAATACTGAGACTTCCAAAACATTTCAAATCTTAGAAATACTCTACTATTAGGTTTATAGCACAATTACTCTTTTAATTGAGGCTTTCATCTTCCTTGATGACATCTTTGTTAGTCAAATTGGTCTTCATTCATACAAAAGCTGTGTTTTAGATTTAAGTTAAAGATAGTAGACACAAAAGTGTTTAACAAGGCCATTCTTTAAACTCAAGAGTGCCTGCACTTTGCAATGCATCAAACTGTAATTTGTAATTGACAGTTTTCTTACCTAGAGTGCTTCTCAGTCAAGAGATTGTTCTCCAAAGACAGTCAGCTGGGTAAATGTCAGAGGCTCAAAAAGTAAATTATAGTGCAAACAGCATTGATATTTCTATGAAATGGAAGAAAAGCATATTTATTTTTAAAATATAGAATTTTATTTAAAACAACTGAAAACTTTCTATTGTGACCTTTACAAGATTCCAAACAGTGACGAATTTGGTCATTACAAATAACCTTTTCCCAGAAAAAGCTTTACCATTCGGGACTTCCATGCGGTAATATATGTGAATTAATTTCCTTTCTACAAAATAGTTCATGATATTAAATTTTTTATGAGCTATTTTATTCCTGATGCTATAGTTTTAAACAAATTTTGGAATGAAAAAAGTAAGGGCAACTATCTGATAGTCTATCACTTGTTTGGAAAAAAGCATTTAATAATTTTCTCATTTTCTCTTTATATACAGGATATTGTATTTGTGCAAACTTTCTTTGTAATTAGGTTTCCCAATTTCGTTTATAAAGAGCTTAGTAGAATTATATTCAAAGGCTTTACTGTGAAGCAGTTTCCAACTTAACACACAGATTAGATACTCTGAATAAGATGTTTGTTTGGAACCTGGAAGTCTCTTTCATCATATAAATAATATTGTCAATCATGATTGTTCAGTTGTTAGTTTCCTAAGTTATTATTCTGCACTATTTTTAATTCTTAAAGATCCAAAAACTATATTAATAATACATACACAGACATACACACAAACATACACACTTTAATGAAAACAAAATTGTGACTAAATAATATTAAAACATACTATTACAACAAACCCTAAGTAGCTTAGATAATAATGTTTTAATAACAGCTCAATTGTCATTAAGATTCCAAGATCAACTTGGAATTGTGGGACCACAAGCTGGCCTGAGGAACCTGCCAAACATTTTCTTTCACCTCGATTACATATTTGTGTGACTGAAACCAAAGAGTTTCACAGCTCTGTATCATGGATTGGGGTTTCTTATGCCTTGAAATAGGATTTTAGAAAGGTAGAGAGAGAGTGCATAGCAGGACATAAGAATCAACTTAATGACAACCGTTTGTGGTTATTAATGGTGATAGCCAAGTCTTTAAAACATATTTTCTGGTTTCTCTGAATCAGAGATGAATATAATCCTAGTGCCCATACAGAATGTGTGTCATTACTTGACATAAAAGACCCATAAAAACATACAACAATGTTAATTTTTCAATGTTAATATTTAACATTGATTGTATGGAAACTAACTTTATATTATTGGGAATTTTTTTTTTTTTTATAGATTCTATGTAGGATTTGAAGTACACTATTGAAAAACATAAGCAAAAAAACAAAAAAAAAAAAGAAACAATGGTAATATAGTAATACTTTATCAGAATTGGGCAAACTGTGAACAAGAGTAAAAACATATAGGCTATAAAGGCCAGAATTAAATAAAGGAAGCAAAGTTGACTCAGTTTAGTCAAAGTTCAAAAAAAAAAAAAGTATCAAGCATAAATTGATAGCAAGTACAATATAAGAGGGGTAGTGGTGGTTCATTGGTGGATTTCTTGCCTGCTTTGTGGGAGACCCCAGTTCAATTTCTGGCCAATGAACTGTATGTATAGAAACCACCTTTGGATAAATGGAGGTTTAACTGTTGCTCTGATGTGAGAAAAGTTTTAGCACAGAGTCCAGACTAAGTCTAGAAAGAAAGGTCTGGTGATCTACTTCCAAAATCAGCCAATGAAAATCTTGTTGTTTTTGTTACGTGCCGTCAAGTCGACTCCGACTCATAGCGACTCCTCCTTGGGTTGCCCAAGCATTATCAATACAGAAGTAGATTGCCCAACCTTCCTTCCAAGGAGTGGCTGGTGGGTTTGAACCGCCAGCCTTCTGGTTAGCAGTTAAGTGCCTTAGGCACTATGCTGCCAGAGCTCATGAAAATTTTATCAAATATTTAATTGGGAACTGATACTGGGGATTGTGCAGGACTTAGCAGCATTGAGTTCTGTTGTACATGGAGTCACCATGAATTGGTGCCTACTTGATGACATCTAACAAGAAAAACAACACAACATAAGAAGAAAAGCTAATTAAAATAATGGAAACACAGACTTCAATTCTACAAACTATTTTTAATTCTTATTTTTTAACATCTAGCATGTTTCAGCACTACAATTAGAGCTTCGGATTCAAAGAGAACTACTGTGCTTAAAATTTAGCATATGCTCACCACCACAATGATAATTTTATGATACAATTGATTTTGGATTTATCTTAATTTAAATTCTTTTAGTATTACACTTTTAAATCATTTCTTAGAATTGTAGTCATCCAACATCTCACTAGCGTTGAATTGGATCCAATTCATAGTGACTCCTCCTTGGGTTTCCGAGGCACTATCACTACAGAAGTAGATTGCCCAGTCTTCCTTACAAGGAGTGGCTGGTGCATTTGAACCATCAGCCTTCTTGTTAGCAGTCAAATGCCTTAGGCACCATACCACCAGAGCTCTTTCACAGGTAATATTATTGAATTAGTTAAAATTGAAGTTGCATATATTATAATAGTTTTCATTTTACTACAAATACTCATAACTTGCCACCCCTCATCTGTCAGTTTGTTGTACTGTGGTGGTTTACATATTGCTATGAGGCTGGAGGCTATGCCACCAGTATTTCAAATGCCAGCAGGGTCACTCATGGGGGACAGGGTTTCAGACTAAGACAGGCTTGGAAGAAAGAAGGGGCCACCCACTTCTCATAGAGTTGGCCAGTAAAACCTTATGAATAACAATGAAACACTGTCTAATATATTACTGGAAAACTTTATGAATACCCCTGAAATATTATATGATATAGTTCTAGAAGATGAGCTCCTCAGGTCAGAAACAAAAACAAAAACCAAACTCACTGCCATTTGAGTCGATTCTGACTCATAGCAACCCTCATTGGATTGCCAAGGTAGTAAATCTTAATGGAAGTAGATTGCCCAGTCTTACTTCTGCAGAGTGGTGTGTTTGAACCACCAACCTTCTAGTTAACAGTCTGATCCCTTAAGCATTGTGCTACCAGAGCTCCTTCCTCAGGTCAGAAGACACTCAAAATACGACTCAGGAAGAGCTACATCCTCAAAGAGAGTTGACCTTAATCATGTGGATGGAGTAATGCTTTCTGGACCTCCTTTAGCTGATGAAGCATCACTCAAAATGGGAAGTAACAGCTGCAAACATTCATTAATTATCGGAACATGAATACACAAAGTATGAATGTAAGCAAATTGGAGGTTGTCAAAAATGAAATGTTGTTATGTGGCATTGAGTCAGACCTGACTCATAGTGACCCCTTCTTGGGTTTCTGAGGCTGTATCACTATGGAAGTAGATTGACCAACCTTCGTTCTGAGGAGTGGCTGGTGGGTTTGAAACGCCAGCCCTCTGCTTAGCAGTCAAGTGCTTTAGGCACTATGTTACCAGAGCTCCTCAAAAATGAAATAGAATGCATAAAGATCAATATCCTGGGTATTAATGATCTGAAATGGACTGTTTTGGCCATTTTGAATAAAATAAATGTATGATCTCCTATGCCGGGAATGACAAATTTAAGAGGAATGACGTGGCATTCATCACCACAAAGAATGGTTCAAGCTCTATTCTGAAGTACATTGCTGTCAGTTATAGGATAATATCCATACACCTACAAGAAAGACCAGTTAATATGACTATTATTCAAATTGACACACCAACCACCAAATGAAAGATGAAGAAATTAAAGGTTTTACTGTCTTCTGTAATCTCTAATAGACCAAATATGCAATCAAGATGTGTTGACTACTACTGGTGATTAGAATACAAAAGTTGGAAACAAAGAATGACTGGTAGTTGGAAAATATGGTCTTGATGATAGAAGTGACACAAATCCACATGATAGAATTTTGCAAGAACAATGATTTATTCATTGCAAATACTTTTTCCCAACAACATAAATGGTAGCTATACATGTGGACCTCCCCAGATGGAATTCACATGAATCAAATCAACTACAGCTGTGGAAAAATGTGATGGAGAAGCTCAATCTCTTCAGGCAAAGTAAGGCCAAGAGCAAACTGTGAAACAAACCATCACTTGCTCATATGCAAATTCAAGTTGAAGCTAAAGACAATTTTTAAAAGTCCATGAGAGCCGAATTATAACCTTGATTATACCCTGAATTTAGAGACCATCTGAAGAATATACTGGACTCATTGAACACCAATGACCAAAAACCAGATGAGTTTTGAGATGAAATCAAGAACATCATACACGAAGAAAGCAAAAGGTCAATATAAAGACAGGAAAAAAAAAAAGACTAAATCAGATGTAAGAAGAGACTCTGAAACATGTTCTTGAACAAAGAATAGCTAAAGCAAATGGAAGAAATGACAAGATAAAAGAGCTGAATGGAATATTTCAAAGTGCAGCTCGAGAAGACAAAGTCAATTATTTTAATGAAATGTATAAAGACCTGGTGCAAAGACTAAAAGGGAAGAACACTCTTAGCATTTCTTTTTTTTTTT
>NW_006922351.1:274958-281132 GCF_000298275.1 Orycteropus afer afer
GCTCAGGGGTCCAAGATTATCTTCTGTGTCTGTATTAATTGGTTTCCCTTTTCTTTGTTGAAGAGGGTCTGTGCAATCCTTCTGCCTAGTCTGCCATCTTGCCCCGCCTCAAAAATGATCTCTTAGCATTTCTTAAGGTGAAAGATTTGAAGAAAAAATTCAAGCCTCGAGTTGCAATATTGTAAGATTCTATCATCAAAATACTGAATGATTCAGAAAGCATCAACAGAAGATGGAAGGAATACACAGTCACTACACAAAAAAAGAATTGATTGATGTTCATCTATTTCAGGAGGTAGCATTCAATCAAGAACTAATGGCACTGAAGGAAGAAATCAAAGCTGCACTGAAGGAACTGGTGAAAAACAAGGCTTCATGAATCGAAGAAATACCCATTCAGATGTTTCAAGAAATGGATGTTTCACTGGAAGCATTTACTTGTCTATGCCAAGAAATTTCTAAAACAGCTACCTGGCCAACTGACCAGAAGAGATGCATATTTGTAGCCATTCCAAAGAAAGGTGGTCCCACAGAAGATGGAAATTATCAAACAATATCATTAAGATCACATGCAAGCAAAATCTTGCTGAAGATAATTCAAAAATGGTTGCAGCAGTATACTGACAGAGAATTTCCAGAAATGCAAGCTGGATTCAGAGGACATGGAATGAGAGAGATCATTGCTGATGTCAGATGGATCTTGGATGAAAGCAAAGAATACCAGAAAGATGCTTACTTATGTTTTATTAACTATGCAAAAACATTCAGCTGTGTGGGTCATAACAAATTATGATAATATTGAGAAGAATGGGAATTCCAGAACACTTAGTTGTATTCATGAAGAACAAGTACATACACCAGGACACTGTTCAAACGTGGTTTGATATTGCATGGTTTAAAATCAGGCAAATTGTGCATGAAGGTTATATCCTTTCACCATACTTATTCAATCTACATGCTGAGCAAATACTCTGAGAAGCAGGACTATATGAACAATAACATGGCATCAGTATTGGAGGAATACTCCCTGAAAACCTACAATTTGCAGATGAAACAACCTTTCTTGCTGAAAGTGAAGATGACTTGAAACACTTTCTGATGAAGATTAAGGACTACAGTCTGCAGTATGAATTATACCTCAACATAAAGAAAACAAAAATCCTCACAACTGGACCAATAAGCAGCATCATGATACATGGAGAAAAGATTGAAGTTGTCAAAGATTTCATGTTACTTGGACCTACTATCAACACCAATGGAAGCAGCATCCAAGAAATCAGACTATGTATTGCACTGGACAAATCTGTTGCATAAGACTTCTTTAAAATGTTAAGAAGCAAAGTCTCTTTGAAGACTAAAGTGTGCCTAACCCAAGCTATGGTATTTTTCACTAGTCTCATACGCATATGAAAGCTGGACTATGAATGAGAAGACTATGAATAAGAAGAAGAGTTGAGGCTTTTGAGTTGTGATGTTGGTGAAGAATACTGAAAGTACCATGGACTGCCAGAAGAACTAACAAATCTGTCCTGGAATAAGTGCAGATGGAATGCTTCTTGGAAGTGAGAATGGCCAGACCTCCTCTCACCTACTTTGATCATGTTGTCAGAAAGGACCACTCCCTGGAGAAGGATATCATGCTTGTAAAGTGAAGGGTCAGGCAAAAAGAGGAACACCCTCTATGAGATGCATAGATGCACAGCGGCTGCAACAATGGGCTCAGATATAGCAAGGATTGTGAGGCTGCTGCAGGACCAGGAAATCTTTTGTTTTGTTGTACGTAGGGTGGCTATGAATTAGAGCCATCTCGATGGCACCTATCAACAACAACAACAAAGCACACTTTGAGCATATAAAAAATGCAAATTTCAATCAATGTATTTTTCAAAAGGATCAGGTATTTTGTGAGAGAGTATACCTGGGATCATACTCTGATTTGAAAAATATTTTCAAGTGATAATGACAAGAATATTTTATGTAAACAAATAAAATTTAAAGATAATAGAGTGTTCATGAAAGACTTGGAAGTTTTCAAAGTGTATGGTTAATAAATGAAAACCAGAAAAATGTGATATAGATTGTTACTTAAAATAACTTATATTGAATTATTACTACTTAGTGAGACTTTATTTTGTGGCAGGCAGTATGCTAGAAGTTTAATCAATCTCTAATCTAATTTTAGGAGCTCTGGTAGCGTAGTGCCTAAGGCACTTGCCTGCTAACCAGAAGGCTGCTGGTTCAAACCTACCAGCCGCTCCTCAGAAGGCAGGTTGGGCAATCTACTTCCGTAATGACACTGCCTTGGAAACCAAAGGAGTGGTCGCTATGAGTCAGGTCCAACTCGACAACATGTAACACAACAAACAACAACAATCTAACTTTACAAAAAAAAATACTATGGATTACATATTATTTTCATTATTTTACATAATGTAAATTTAGGCTTGGAGAAGTTTAGGCTTCCTAGAAATTATGTAAAACTAGAACAGGTAGGGTCTAAATTCTCAACGTTTCCCTGAGACGCCAACACCTGCTCTTTCAACTAAAGTGTGCTTGCTCTCAATTCTTAATTGATTAAGGTAATCAAAAATGAGATTTAAGACAAAATTACTTAGAAGTACCATTTCAAGACCTTCAATAAGGCTGAACCCACCAATTAAATATAATTTCCCTATCTAAATAATTGAGAACTTTTTATAACTATGCTAATTCTAAGCTTATGAATTAGGCTGAAAAATATAGCAACTTGTATAAATCTTTATTCCTGCCAACTCAACATACCCAAAACACATTTACCTATTAGCTTATTATAGCAAAATTCCAAGAAGTGACTACAAACTTGTTCCTTATCAGCTCTACTATACACCTGGGAATTCATATAAAACATACAAATACACTTGTAGAACCACTGTCTGACAACCACGTACATGGTCTTGGTACATTCCCTGCTTCATAGACATACCTAATAGTTCAGTCTGTTCACCCATCTATCCACACATATACCCATGTTTGCCTTCACTGCCAACGCAGTACTGTATGTGCAAATGGGTTCATCTTTGTTATCTGCACCTCCCATGTACCTCTCTATGTCTTCCACTTCCTCAATGCCACCATGTTGATCACTCACACTTGGTATGTTGTCCTTCTCTTCAACCAAATCAATATTTATCTCTACCTATCTAACAGTGTTCCCTCCTCTCATTTCCCACCTCTGGTAACCAACCAAGAAAATTTCCTTCTATATATAAACCTTTCCTTGACTTGTACAGTAATGAACTAATGCAATATTTGTCCTTCTGTGATTGACTTATTTCACTCAGCATAATGTCCTCCAAGTTCATCCACATTATGTGGTGTTTTACAGATTCTAATTATTCTTTAGGGTTGCATAGTATTCCATTGAGTGTATGTACCATTGTTTGGTGATCATTCCTCAGTAGATAGACACCTAGGTTGTTCCCATATTTTTGCTATTGTAAATAGTGCTGTGACGAACATGGGTGTCTGTTCTTGTCCAGGCTCTCACTTCTTCAGGAATATATACTTAGTAATGGAATGGCTCAGTCAAATGGTATTTCTAATTCCAGCTTTTTAAGGAATCGCCATACTGCTTTCCACAGTGGTTGTACCATTTTACAGTCCCACAGCAGTGTATGAGAGTCCCAATCTCTCCGCATCCTCACTGGCATTTGTTATTTCCTGTCTTGTTGAACTTTGCTACTACTGCTGGAGCCAGATGATATCTCATTTTTGTTTTGATTTGATTCTCTCTAATGGCTAATGATCGTGACCATTTCTTCATATGTTTGTTGGCTGCCTGAATATCCTCCTTGGTGAAGTGTCTATTCATATCTTCACACCATTTTTTAATTGGATTGTTTATCTTTCTGTTATTGAGGTGTTGGCGTTTTCTATAAATTCTAGAGATAAGACCTTTGTCAGCTATGGCATTACCAAATATTTTTTCCGAATCTGTAGATTCTCTTTTGACTCTTTTGGAGAAGTCTTTGGAAACACATAAAAATTTAAATTTTAGAAGGTTCCATTCATCTAGCTTCTCTTCTGCTGTTTGTGTATTTTGGGTTATGTTTGATAGTCTATGTATGCCATATCTCGTTGTTGTTGTTGTTATGTGCCGTTGAGTTGAACCTGACTCCTAATGACCCCTCCCTGGGTTTCTGGGGCAGTATCACTCTGGAAGTAGATTGCCCCATCTTCCTTCTGAGGAGTGGCTGGTGGGTTTGAACGGCCAGCCATCTGGTTAGCAGTCAAGTGCCTTAGGCACTGTGCTACCAGACCTCCCATGCCATATATTAGGACCCTTAAATTTTCCCCTAGATTTTCCTTGAGGAACTTTAAAGTTTTAGGTTTCACATTTAAGTCTTTGATCCATCTGGAGTTTGTTTTTGTGTATGCTATGAGGTACAGATCTTGTTCCATTTTACTGCAAATGGATATCCAGTTTTCCCAGCACCAATTATTAAACAAATATTCTCTTTCCCATTTAAAGGATTTAGGCCCTTTTTCAAATATCAGCTGACCGTAGGTCGATGGATGTATTTCTGGGTTATCAATTCTATTCCATTAGTCTATATGTCTGTCATTGTACCAATACCAGGCAGTTTTGACTACTGTGGCTGTATAGTAGGTTTTGAGGTCCAGCAGTGTGAGACCTCCTACTTTATTCTTCTTCTTCAATAGTACTTTGCTTATCCGTGGTGTCTTTCCTTTCCATATAAAGTTAGTGATTGGTTTTCCCATATGCTTAAAACATGTTGATGGGATCTGGATTGGGATTCCGTTGAATGTATAGACTGCTTGGGGTAGAAATGACATTTTCACAATGTTCAATCTTCCTGTCCACGAGCATGTTAGGTTCTTCCATTTATGCAGATCTCTTATGGTCAGCCCCAGGGTTACAGGTGAGGAGAGACAACTCAGGGATGCCCAAAGTAGCAAGTGGGAAGAGCAAGAGAAAGGGGATTAAAAGCCAGGAAGCCAGAGAGAAGAGCTATCAGCTGAAGGGATTAGGTGAGGAGAGGCAACTCAGGCCTGCCCAGAGTAGCAGGCCAGAAGAGCAAGAGAAAGGGGATAAAAGCCAGGAACCCAGATAGACGAGCAGTCAGCCCCAGGGTTACAGGTGAGGAGAGACAACTCAGGGACACCCAAAGTAGCAAGTTGGAAGAGCAGGAGAAAGGGGATTAAAAGCCAGGAAGTCAGAGAGAAGAGCTATCAGATGAAGGGATTAGGTGAGGAGAGGCAATTCAGGCCCACCCAGAGTAGCAGGCCAGAAGAGCAGGAGAAAGGGGATAAAAGCCAGGAACATGGACAGAAGAGCAGTCAGGCCCAGGGTTACAGGTGAGGAGAGACAACACAGGGACACTCAAAGCAGCAGGCCAGAAGAGCGGGAGAAAGGGAATTAAAAGCCAGGAAGCCAGAGAGAAGAGCAATCAACCAAAGGGATTAGTTGAGGAGAGGAAAATCAGGCCCGCCCAAAGCAGCAGGACCGGAGAGCAGGAGATAGGGAATAAAAGCCAGGAAACTGGACAGAGAAGCAGTCAGCCCCAGGGACAACTCAGGGTCACACAAAACAGCAGGGCAGAAGAGCAGAAGAAAGGGGATTAAAAGTCAGGAAACCAGACAGAGGTACAGTTAGCAACAGGGACCCAGTTGGGGGTGATACAAGAGGTCTCCAACAGCAAGACAAACTTGTCTGTTGGTTTGTCCTACTATGGTGACATGTAGACGTGAGTTTTGAGGCTGAGCCTCTGGTGTTTTAAACCCAGCGAGAAGCACCTCGTGCACAGGTAACAGCCCAGCTTATAGACTGAGACAGACTAGGAAGAAAGAAGAGGCCATCCACTTCTCAAAGAATTGGCCAGGGAAAACCTTAGGAATAGCAAAGAAACACTGTCTGGTACATTACGGTGTACCTTTAGGAATAGTCCCTTTAGGCTAAAAGGCTCTCAAAATAGGATTGGGAAAGAGCTGCCACATCTGAGTAAACCCATACTTACTCAAAAGGAAAAGAGAAAAGTTTCAAGACCTTCATTTGCTGATGTGGCACCACTCAAATTGAAGAGAAACAGCCGCAGACATCCCTTAATCATCGGAACATGGAATGTACAAAGTATGAATCTAGGAAAATTGGAAGTTGTCAAAAAGGAAATGGAA
>NW_006922351.1:298612-301619 GCF_000298275.1 Orycteropus afer afer
TATTAATCTTCTGGATTTCTGTTTGTAGATTTAGAATCATTTCTAATTTTTCATTTATTTTGTCATTTTGTTCTTGTATTTTCTTCCAAAATTCTTCTAATGTTTTTTTCTTTGTTTTCTTTGGTCTGTCTCTCAATCCTTTGAAGATACCTAAAGATAATTCATTTGATTTCCTTATCAGAGAGTTTCAATGCTGCTTCTTTCTCAGGGATGTGTTCTGGATCTGTATCCTGCTCCCTTGTTTCTACCACTTTGTCCTGCTTCTTTGTGTGGACTATGATGGTCTGTTGTCTCTGAGGCATCATGGTGTTGCTGTATTTAGATCTCTGTTAACTATTTTGAAGACCAGCCAAGGGTGATTCAGGCTCTTCTTGGTGGTTTTTATCATTGGCCCATTCGTGGAGAAGGAGGAAGTGGCTCTCACTCAGTAAATGGAGTTGCAGGAGGTGTGGGTGTAGCTGTGTCTTAAGGGAACTGTTGTTGTCTCCCACTCAGTTAGACACAGATTACAATTGAATAACCATCAAGAAACTAAAATACATGGACAAAAAATACACCAAGTAATCACACAGGAACAGTAGCCAAAAAAAAGGAAAAAAAGGAAAAGAAGAAGAAAAAACAAGAAAACTTTTAATATCTGGGGATAGGGCACTAAGAGAAAAAATGTAGAGAAGGAGAATAATGAAGAAACAAATGGGAAAAATGCAAAAAGAAAAACAAGAAACAAAGTTAACCACAAGAAAAAAATGGAGGAAAAAAAAAATCTTAAATTAAAAAAAAATAATAATAATTCAACCAGGAACAGGGAAAAGAAAAAAATGCTGAAAACTAGGGCCTCGAGGGGAAGATTAAGAATAATAATAAAAAGGAGAAAAGTATTAATAATATTAGTTATTTTAAAACAGACAAATACAAGCAGACTAATCACCAGAAAAAAGAAAGTGAAAAAGAAAAAATAAAAGTAAAAAAAATGAATTGTTGGAGGACAGGGCAGGGCAGCCAGGCTACGTCTGAGCACACAGACTCTGATGGAGTTCCTGTGGGCCCAGAAGGTAGGTGGAATTGGGGGATGGTTTCACTCCATTCACTAAGAGGGTGTGGGGTATAAGAATAACAAGAAGAATGTCATACCTTTTCAGTCTTGTGGGTCCATAGTGTCTTTAGGCTTGCTGGAAAGCAGAAAGTGTTCTCCAGCTCCAGGAAACTGCCAGAGCACTGTCTCTTTAAATATCCAAAATAGTCAAGCTGCTTTTAATCCTTCAAAATGGCAGCATTCTCCAGACCAGCAAAAGTCCACAGCTCAGCCTCCCTTTCTCTTCACCTTCTCCGTTTATTCCCTAGCCACCGTGCACAGTCCTCCATGCAGTACCTGGCTAGCAGGGCTGATTTTGTGGTTAATTCTTAGGTCCTACCACCACTCAGGAATCTTCAAGCTGTCTGTGCCATCAGGATCTCTCAGGATCACTGCCAGACCGGAGCTCCATATGTCTCCTTTTTTGGTATTTTCATGCAAATTCTTCTGCTAGTTGGGGTTTAGTCCACTTATATATCCTTCCCTTCAAGGCTCAGGGGTTCAGGATTATCTTTTCTATCTGTGTTAATTGGTTTCCCTTTTCTTTGTTGAAGCGGGTCTATGCAGTCTTTATGCCTAGTCTGCCACCTTGCCTGTGAATCCAGATTATATAGTCTTAAACAATTCTTTTGCAAGTCTCCCTGGATCACAAAGTTGTCCTAGTTCACATCTCCCTTAATGACATTATATATATCTTCCTTGACAGAAATAAATGTTCTAACTTGGTGTTGCTTGGAGACATAAAATCCCTTCAATATACACAACCTTCTTGTCATTGTCAAAATACTGAATCCTTCCTCACCCCTAAGGTGTCTTTATTCTAATCCCTGGAACCTGTGAATATGTTGTTAAATAACAGAGCAGATTTAAGTTATAAATGGAATAAAGCTAATCAACTGACCGTAGGAGGAGATAATCCTCTTTTATCTAGGAGGACACAGTACAATGATCACAAGTTCCTTGTAACTGAAGAAGGAATCAAAAGAGAAATGTGACTATGTCACATGTCAAAGTGAGGTGATGTTTGAAATATAGGGTGACTGCTGCAGGTTATAAATATGGCAGAAGGGTACCACAAGCTGAGGAGTATGGGCTGACCCTAGAATTTGGAAAATTCTGGAATATTTGGATGGATTCTCCCCTAGAGCCTCCAGAAAAGAAGGTAGCCCTATCAACAGCTTGATTGTGATTGTGTATCCCAGTGAGACTCATTTCGGACTTCTTAACTACAGAAGTGTATCATATTTTTTTCTTGTTTTAAGTCACTAAGATTGTTGTAATTTGGTACAACAGCCATAGAAAACTAATATTTTTTAAAGAGTAAATGCAATAGATATCAGCATATATCTATGATCTAGAACCAATGGTAATGAAGGAAGAAGTCAAAGCTGCAATGAAAGAATTTGCAAAGAACAAGGCTCCAGGAATTGATGGAATACCCATTGAGATATTTCAACAAATGGATGCCTCATTGGAGGTACTCACTCAGTTATGCCAAGAGATTTGGAAGAAAGCTACCTGGCCAACTGACTGGAAGAGATCCATATTTCTACCCATTCCAAAGAAAGGTGATCCCACAGATTATGGAAATTATAGAACAATATCATTAATATCACACACAAGTAAGATCTTACTGAAGATAATTCAAAAAGGTTTGCAGCAGTATATTGACAGAGAACTTCCAGAGGTGCAAGCCAGATTCAGAAGAGGATGTGGAACAAGGAATATCATAGATCACATGAATCTTGGCTCAAGACAAAGAATACTAGAAAGATATTTACTTGTGTTTTATTGACTATTCAAAGGCATTTGATTGTGTGGATCATGACAAATTATGGATAACATTAAGAAGAATGGGAATTCCCAAACACTTGATTGTACTCATGAGGAACCTGTACTTTGCCAAGGAGGCTGTCATTCGAACGGAACAAGGGG
>NW_006922351.1:302075-310284 GCF_000298275.1 Orycteropus afer afer
GGACAATGAATAAGGAAGACTGAAGAAGAGTTGATGCTTTTGAGTTGTGGTGCTGACAAAGAATGCTGAAAGTACCATGGACTGCTATAAGAACTAACAGATCTGTCCTGGAGGAAGTGCACCCAAAATGCTCCTTGGAAGTGAGAATGGCCAGACTTCGTCTCATCTATTTTGGTCATGTTGTCAGAGGGGACCATTCCCTGCAGAAGGATGTCATGCTTGGTAAGGTGGAGGGTTGACAAAAGAGGGGGAGGCCTTCAATGAGACTGATTGACATGCTGGCTGTGATGATGAACTCAGGTATAGCAGGGATCGTGGAGTTGGCGCGGGATCAGGCAGTGTTTCGTTCTGCTGTGCATGGGGTCACTATGAGTTGGAAACGACTTGACAGCACCTAACAACAACAACAAGTACAAACTGAATTTATTATACTTTTGCTTGGCTCTCATTCATTAATACTTCCTTCTTTGGACAGCCAGTAAAGAAATATTTTCCCAGAGTGAAGGTATCACTTTCCCTGGAGCTTCAGGTAATAGGTACCAATCTTGAAAGTATGCCTTTATAACCTGCTTTATTTCCCCTGATAGTCTTAGGTAGATAGATAGATAGACAGATAGATAGATGAAAGGAATGATGGACAGATTGTATAAATGAGTAAGTACAAAAATAATAGCTTCATATTTTCCCTCCTCTTATTACAAGCTTTATTTTTTGTCCTCAGGACAAAAAGTCCATCCTTACTTTTCCAATGAAGTGAAAGGTGTTTCTTTCATTTTTCAAATTATAATTAAGGCAACTCTAAATTACTCAGGTTTTCTAAAGTTTAGGAAAATGCAGCAAATAAGAACATGCAAAAGGTACTCCTTCCAAACAATATTTCAAAGATGCAAATTTTGAACTTCTGTATCTGTTATCCAAAATACAATTATACCTACCAAGAAAATAATATTTACAAGCTAGAGAAATATTACTTTTATATTCTAGGTACAGGTAGCTAGAATTATATGAGGAGAAGAGAAAGAAATAATACATGAAAGGAATGATTTTAGCCCCACCAGGATGCTCTTTAGCTTGTGCAATGTTTATGTAGAATTCATTATAACTAGGAGCTCTGGTGGCATAGTGCCTAAGCCGTTTGACTGCTAACCAGGAAGCTGGTGGTACAAACCCACCAGCCACTCCTTGGAAGAAAGAGTAGACAATTTACTTCTGTAGAGATACCACCTCGGAAATCCAAGGAGGGTTCTCTAGGAGTCTGGTTTGACTCCATGGTAGTGACTTTTTTTTTTTCCCCTTTCTTTTTTTGGTACTGTAAGGTAGTAAGAACTTTCACTCCTCTTTATCTCTTCATTCATAAAATCTACCACTCCATTGTGATTATGCTACTTGAAACACATACTAATAATGATTTCTATACTTCTGAAGGTAAGACCATTTGAAATCAGGTAATGATGATGGATCGCGCCTTCAAGCTTTAGGATGAGCCAGAGAGCAAACATGGATCAAGCTACTTGCTTTATTAACAACGAAATAATATTCTATTGTACCTTAATTCATTATTCCATTCTTTTTTTTCCATTTAACAATTCTGTTGGGGAGAATATAATTTTTTTTTCTGTAAGGCAGGGTATGATAAGTGCTATAAAAACTAATCAGAAAAGGTGTGCATCGTGGTTGTATCTTTTCACCATATGCATTCAAGATGAGCAAATAATCTGAGAAGCTGGACTATATAAGGAAGAATATAGCACCAGTATTGGAGGAAGATTCATTAACAGCCTGCAATATGCAGATGACACAAACATACTTGCTGAATATGAAGAAGACTTGAAGAACCTACTGATGAAGATTAAAAACTTCAGCTCTCAGTATGGATTACACCTCAACAAAAAGAAAATAAAAATGCTCACAACTGGACCAATAAGCAACATAATGATAAATAGAGAAATGATTTAAGTTGTTAAAGATTTCATTTCACTTAAATCCATAATCTAATCAATGTCCATGGAAGCAGTAGTCAAGAAACAAAACAACATATTGCATTCAGCAAATCTACTGCAAAAGAACTCTTTAAAGTGTTTAAGAGTAAAGAAGTGACTTTGAAGACTATTGTATGCCTGACCCATGCCATGGTATTTTCAACAGTCTCATATGCATGTGAAAGCTGGACAATGAATAAGGAAGACTGCAGAAGACTGCATTTGAATTGTGATGTAGGCCAAAAAAAAAAAAAAAAAGAAAAGAAAACATTGAATGTACCATGGACTGCTAAAAGAAAAAAACAAATCTGTCTTGGAGGAAGCACAGCCATAATGTTTCTTAGAAGCAAAAATGGCCAGACTTCATCCCTCATATATTGGTCAGGTTGTCAGAAGGGATTAGTCCCTGGAGAAGGATATCATGCTTCGTAAAGTAGAGTATCAGTGATAGATTGACGGCATGGCTGCAATGATGGGCTCAAACATGGCATGAATCTAAGCATGGTACAAGACCAGGCAATATTTGGTTTTGTTATACATGGGATTGCTATGAGTCAAAACCAACTCAAGGGCACTTAACAATAACAATAACACAAAAATAGTAAAACGGATTGAGATGGAGAAGGCATAAGGAAGAGAATGGACTCTTCTACAAAGTAGTCAAGGTAGGCCTATTTGGAGTTCTCTGAACAGAATAGTGAAGAACATGAATACCTTATGAATGACTTTCTAGATAGAGAAAGCAGCCTTTGAATGTTTTTGACACAGCTAAGAATGAAAGATATGGTAAGAGTGATAGGAAATGGGGAACTTCCAGTAAGATGGAATAGGCAGACAAGAGACACAGACCCTCTTCAACAAAGAAAAGAAAAGCCAATTGACAGAGATCCAGAAGATAATCCTGGAGCCCTGTGCTTTGTAAGGAACTTTACAGAAGTGGATTAGGCACCAACTAGTGGGAAAACAGTGAGTACAGAGATTGTTGGAGCTGTGGACTATCAGCTACTCCAACAGGACCAAAAGCCTGAATATTTCTAAGTGGTGTTGAGACCTGAGAATTGATCCAAAGATCAACCCTGGTCACCAAGGGCTACAAGGATGACTGCACTGGTGGACTATGACTAGGAAGGGAAACAAAAAGTTGGGAGACAACCTGAGCTGTTGATTCTCTGCTGTCCAGAAAGGACAGTCATTTAAAATGTTTATAAGTGGTAGCTAGTTTGGTTATTTAAAGTGACTGAGGGGGCAGACTTTTTGAATCTTTAAAAGTGGCAACTATTTTGGATTTTAAAGTGATATCATTGTCATTAAGATTCCAGGGACTTAAGAATAGAGTCTGTTTGCCAGAGTCAGCAGGGACATAAAAGAGGCTGACTATAGGAAAGGAGATAGGTGGTAAGTGTACAAGTGCTTCCCACTAGCAAATAGAAGAGCACAGCATAGTACCCTGTTTGCATAGATAAGATACAAACAAAACAAAAATAGTGGGCAAGTCACTTGAACACACAATCACCAATTAAATATAAACACAAAAATGTCATAATAACTCAGAGACAACAGAGCATCACAGTCCGCACAAAGAAGCAAGATAAAGCAAGAGAAATAAGGAACAAGGAAACAGACCTAAAACACATATCTGAGAAAGAAGCAGCACTGGAACTCCCTGATAAGGAATTCATAATAATTATATTTAGGTATCTTCAAAGGATTGAGAGACAGATCAAGGAAAACACAAACAAAACCCTAGAACAATTTTGAAAGACAGTACAAGAACAAACTGACAAAATAAATGAAAAAATAGAAATGTCACAAAATCTACACACAGAAATCCAGAAGATTAATACTAAATTTTCAGAAATAGATAAGACATTGAATGGGCAAAGGAGCAGAATTGAATCAATGGAAAACAGAATTAGGGAAATTGAAGGCAAATACCTGAATACTCCTTTGGAAAGGGATCAATCAGAAAAAAAGATCAAAACAAAATGAAAAAATCCTAAGGGTCATGTGGGATACCATACAAGGAATAACCTACATGTAATTGGAATTCCAGAACAGGAAGAAACAAATAAAACACAGAGAAAATTGTCAAAGATTTGTTGGAAGAGAATTTTCCTGGTATGATGAAAGATGAGAATATATCCATCCAGGAAGTCCAATGAACCCCAAACAGGATAAACCCCAAAAGAAAATCACCCAGACATATTATTATCAAACTTACCAAAACCAAAGACAAAGAAAGAATCATGAGAGCAGCATGGGAAAACAAAAAGTAACCTACAAGGGGCTATCAATAAGAATAAGGTCAGATATTTTGAGAGAAATCATGCAGGCAAGAAGACAATGGGATAGTATATATAAAACACTGAAAGAGAAAAATTTCCTACCAAGAATTATGTACCTAACAACACTGTCCCTCAAATATGATGATGAAATTAGGGCATTTCCAGACAAGCAGAAATTAAGGGAATTTGTTAAAACCAGACCAAAGTTACAAGAGCTGCTAAAGGGAGCCCTATGGATAAATAAGCAACAACAGCCAACAACAACTGACCATTAACACACATGATGATATAACCCAGAAACCAACCCAGCTATGGAATTATCCAAAGTAAATAAGCCTACCAGATTGTAAGTAGGGAACCAGAGACATCAATTGACAAATGATGAAAACTAGAAACCAAAAAGTGGGGAAAAACTGTGTCGTTACAGAACTTCTAGATGGTAAGGAAGTCAAGACAACTACAGATAGAACGGACTGTTCTAAACTTGGGAAGAAAACTATAAATCACAGGGTAACCTCAAAGAAAAATGATAAACCTTCACATCAAAAGAGAGGACCAGCATAAATACTCGGCAAATACTAAAGCCAAAGCAATGAAGGAAGTTATAACACCATTCATAAACAAAACAAGCTCAGCATAGAAAATCATATGGAACAAAGAAACTGACACCGTGAAAAAGCACATAACAAAAATGACAGCAACAAATTTGTATTTGTTGATAATTACATATCTGGCAAGGGACTTATCTCTAAGATTTATAGCAGAAGAGTGGATGACCAAACTGTGGTACATACAAATAATGGAATGCTATGCAGCACTAAAGAGTAATGTAGATTCTGCAAAACACTCCACAATATGGATGAACTTGGAGGACATTATGCTGAGTGAAATAAGTCAATCAGTGAAGGACAAACATAGTATTAGTTCATTGTTCTGTAGGGTTAAGGAAGGTTTATACATGGAGCGAAACGTTCTTTGTTGGTTGCCAGGTGTTGGAGGGGAGGGGAAGGAACACTGAAAAAAAAAAATACATTGATCCATGTCACTTTAATTTTGTGTAGTTCACTGTACATAAATTATATGTCAGTAAAATACATTAAAAAAAAAGAGTGCTAGGAAATGGCATAAGAGAAGAAGGAGACCTAGTCAGTAATACTCTGAAAGTAGATTTCTCTGGTAATGTTGGAAAAGAAAGCAATTTCCTGTCCTTCAATCTAAACCTTGGCATCTGAGCATTTACATATTCCCTTGGACTCCAAGCAGTTTAAAGAACAATTATTAGAAGCTCAAATATTGACAGACAGTGAAATAAGAAATAGCAATGGAAAAAGAAAAGAGAGCCGTGGATCCACCCATTAGAAATGTGGCCTAATGACTAGTAAGCTCGGATCAGCCTTTCTTCTTTTCTTGGGAAAATCAAAATTCAAACTCACTACCATTGAGTTGATTCTCACTCACAGCAACATCTATTGGGTTCCCAAGGCTGTAAATCTTTATAGTATCAGACTGCCTTCTCTTTCTCCCATGGAGGCACTGGTGGATTCAAACTACTGACCTTTTGGTTAGCAGCCTTAACCTCTATACAACCTGAGCTCCTTTCTGTCTTGAGAAGGACTGAGTAAATGGTGTATATGAAGAGACCAAATATGTACACTTCAACTCTTAATCATTTCCACCATGAAGAGAACTGTGTGGAAGTTTTTTAAAAAAATATTTTTTAAAAGATTTGCCAATGAAATTTTATTATGAGCACTTTGCTTTTGAGCTATTCATAATAATACTTTTGAAAAGACATTAACTATGAAATGTTAACATAAAATAACATTTTATGTATTTCCAGACAAAACTTAGGCAGTTCTTTGTTTTGATGAGAATAATCTTAGGAAGGAGTAAATATCATAAGCCTCAATCAATACTTGTTTTTTTTTTTTTTTAAACTTACTTCAATTCATTATTGAAAATTATTAATTCCAATAATATTAGCCTCCATATCATTAACAGTAGGAAACTCAACACCATAGATGAACTATTCTTTAAACAGAGGCAATACATGACAGGTAGTAAGGTCATTGCTCTGCACCCAAACCCAGCTGTTTTAATTGGATGTTGATTCTTATGGGGAATTGCAGATGTAATCATGAAATTTTTGTTTTGATCATAAAAAAAATGATGCAAGTGAATGTGTCATAGAAATGACTAAGAGGTTAATTCTTTTTCTAAAACTCAAGTTAATAAACAAAAACACTTTACTTTTTTCTAGTTGTTAAAATACAAAATTTTGTTGATAAAACATCACCAATTAGATGGATATAGAAAAAAATTACTTATCATAATACACTAACAAGAATCCATTGCTAAATTTTGTATATGTGTATTTTGCTAGCATATTTGGGTTTTTAAGAATAGGAAATGATGATCTAAATCTTTGAATGACTGCTTTTTTCACATACAATGTATTATGGTACTATTTCAATGTCAGTAAATCTTTATATCTACGACTACCTAGATTTCTTTGGATTGATATATCTGTCTGTCTGTCTCTATCATCTATTTATCATTGTTTGCATTGATTGATCAATGGTAGAAATCTTGCCTCCATGTGGGAGATCCGCATTAGATTTCCAATCAGTGCACCTCACGTGCATCACTCGTCTGCCAGTGGAGGGTTGTACGTTGACATGATGTAGACCTGTTTTCAGCAGGGCTTCAAGACTGAGAACTGAATAGGAAGAAAGGTTTGGAGATCTATTTTTGAAATCAACCAATGGATAATCTATGGATAACAGTATTCCAATCTGCAATAAATGATCTGAATGATACATGATCAGGAAGCATTGTGCATGACATTATCATGACTTGAGAGTAAACTTGTCAGTTAACAATAGCAACAATATATTATATTTATAAACTGGTTTATTTCTATATTATTCCAAAATGTACACTTCCACATACTATTTGAATAAATTATTATAGATAAAACTGTGGTGACGATCTATACACACAAATGTTTTTAAACTTTTTTTGGGGGAGGGGTGAATACAGAAAATTGCTCTAAGAAAAATTTTTCATATTTTAAAACTTTTGATGCTTGTTGTTGTTTCCCTACAAAAAACTGAATGAATTTTCCCTTCCACTAGAAATGAAAGAGTGTATATTATGGAATTGATCATGTTGAAAAATATTCTCAATTTCTTCCTCATACAAAAAGGAATGGCAGCTGAATGCTTTCAATGAAACTACTGGAACTGGAATTAAATATTTCTTAAATATTAAACATTATTACAACTTTGATTATAAAAGTACTACAATTTCACATTTTGTTTTATAAATCTGTGGTTGGTAGTGAGGTTAACTAAATATCTTTATTCAGTTATAAAGATAACTACAGGTAATAAAGAAGCTCTGGTGGCATAGTGCCTAAGGCATTTGACTGCTAACCAGAAGGCTGGTGGTTCAAACCCACCAGCCACTTCTCGGAAGGTAGATTCGGCAATCTACTTCTGTAGAGATACTGCCTTGGAAACCCAAGGAATGGTCGCTATGAGTCAAAAGGACTTGATGGTAGTCTAGTTTTATAGGTAATATATATTAATTGGCCTACAAATGTGTTTGTTTTTTAAAAAAGAAAAAGGAAACAACAAACATAAAAACTCCACATTTTCTGAATTCTGCTTTTTTTGTTAAATTGCTGATCTTTTTTTTTTTTTTTTAATCAATTAGTTGCCAAAATTCTATAACATATATTCTATATCCCCTATAATTCAATATCTGTTTCTACCACTAGGTAACAGTGATCCACTAAGTGAAAAATTTCTGGACCTCTTACCTGTTTTCATTCCACTCAAGCATTGTGCCATATAACACTATATATTACAATTCTATTTTTCTTGACAATCACCTCCACCTCTATAACTCACTTTTGGCTTACTTTCTACTCAATCTCAT
>NW_006922351.1:310384-313404 GCF_000298275.1 Orycteropus afer afer
GTGCTTTAGGTGCAAATTTACAGAGTGGACCTTGTTTTACATTCAACATTTTCTGTACATTTGATTTCACTCCCCAATTACCATCACCAACCCTAACTACCTTTCCATGCCTCCCTTCCCAGTACCCCTTCCCCCCATACCCCTCATAGTTATGCACTCCTGTGTGTTCTGCATTTCCTCCATGCTAATGTTGCCACTCTGGTGCCCCATGGTTGATTGCTCCAAGGGATGCATTTCCATAGAGTATGTGTGTGTGTCACCCTGGGTTGAGTGATCTGCATGTACATCTTGTTTACTATTGGGCTGAGAGCCAGCTCCTGGGAGTGCGTTTTATTCCAGGCTTGAAGTGTATCCTAAGGCCATAGTATAGGGGGTCCCACCAGACTCCATCTGACCAGTAATTCTGGTCATTATTGTGTTTTTGGGTTTTGTTCCTCATATTTCCTCCCACCCTATCCAGGATCTCCAGTTTTGATCCTTTCCTGAGTGGTTGGCATTGGTAGCTGGGCAACATCTAGTTCTTCTGTTCTGAAGGGCCATCATGTCCTAAGGTTGATTGGATCCAAATGCCTTTGTTGTTTTGCACTCTTCTTCACTTCCCACCATAGGAGACCATTAGCTGCATCTTAGATGGCCACTTGAAAGCTTTTAAGACCCCAGTCACTACTCACCAATATAGAATGTGGAACAAGATTTTTATGTATTTTGTTGTGCCAGTTGAGTTTGGTGACTCCTAATACTATGGTCCTAAGTCAGTAGATACGTTGGATCTCTCCCAGTGTCTAGCTATCTGTGAGGTATTGCTCTATGTCTGTCTTCTGTTGTTTCTGTAAGGATTGCAGGTATCTTGTAACACTGGTATTTGTGCAAGATTAGCCTCAGCTGAATCTATCATTGGTCTAGAGTATAATACTGTTCACTGACATCCATCTTCTCAGATGTTTATGTGTTTATCTGTAGCCTGGTGTTTGGTGCTAATGATAATGGAGTATTGCAAATATACTGGTATTAGCCTTTGTTGTCTATATCTCATGTGCACAATTTAGTGTCCTCGCTTTCCCGAATGATATCATGGTGGTCACCGATTCTTTCCATAACATACTTCCCTTTGCCTACCTCAGCATGTGGCCCCCAACTAGCCCAAAATTATCCCCTTCCTTTCCATCCCCACTCCAGTTACCTACAAAGTGAGTTTGCTTCCTTAAACAAACCATTCCTTGTCTTTTTACAGTAATGGTTTCATACAATATTTGTCTTTCTGTGACTGACTTATTTCACTCAGCATAATGTCCTTCAGGCTCATCCATGTTGAGATGATTCACATATCCTTCATTGTTCTTTAATGTAGCATAGTATTCCATTCTGTGAATGTATCTTAATTTGGTTTTCCATTCATCTGTTGATGGGCATTTAGGTTGTGTCCATCTAAATGCTATAGTGAATTGTGCTGCTATCAACATAGGTGTGCATATGTCTTTTCATGTCCTGCCTGTCACCTCATTAGGATATATTCTTAGTAATGGAATTGCTGGGTTAAATGGTATTTCTATTTTCAGCTATTTAAGGAAATACCATACGATTTGCCATAATTGTTATGTGCCGTCGAGTTGGACCCAACTCATAGTGACCCCTCCTTGGGTTTCCGAGGCAGTATCACTATGGAAGTAGATTGCACCATCTTCCTTCCGAGGAGTGGCAGGTGGGTTTGAACTGCCAGCCTTCTGGTTAGCAGTCAAGTGCCTTAGGCACTATGCTACCAGAGTTGCATCATTTTACAATACTACCAGCAGTGTATAAGAGTTCCAATCTCTCTGTAACCTCACCAGCATTTGTTATTTTCTGTCCTGTTGAACTTTGCTCTTAATGCTGGGGTGAGATGATATCTAATTGTTTTGATTTGCATCTCTCTAATGACTAAAGATCATGAGCAATTCCACATGTGTTTGTTGGCCACCAGCATATCATCTTTAGTGAAGTGTCTGTTTTGTCTGTTCGTGTCTCTTGCCCATTTTTGAATTGGATTCTTTGTCTTTTGGTGTTTCCTATGTTTCCTACAGATTTGAGAGGTAAATCCTTTGCCAGATATGTCATAGGTAAATATTTCTCCCAATCTGTAGGTTCTCTTTATACTCTTTTGATAAAGTCTTTCAATGAGCATAAGAATTTAATTTTTGAGGTTCCAGTAAGATGGCAGAATAGTCAGAAAAACAGCACAGACCCTCTTCAACAAAGAAAAAGAGAACAAATTAACACAGATACAGAAGATAATCCTGGACGCCTGAGCTTTGAAGGGAAGGATAAACTCCAACTAGCAGAAGAATTTGTATGAAAACACCAAAAAAGGAGACATACAAATTTGCGGTCTGGCAATGATCAGGACAGCACAGACAGCTTGGATTTTTCTGAGTGGTAGTAGGACCTAAGAATTAACCTCAAAATCAGCCCTACTAGCCAGGGACTGCACTGGTGCCTGGTGAATAAAAGGGGAAGCACTGAAGAGGAAGATGGGCTGAGCTGAGGACTTTTGCCTGTTAGGAGGAATCAGCCATTTTGAATGTTTAAAAAAGGTTTGGCCATTTTGGATATTTAAAATGACAGCATTATCCCAGAGCCAGAGACTTAAGAACAGTCTCCACTTGCTGGGAACCACAAGGACATTCCGGAAGCTGACAACTGGAAAGGTGCAACATTCCCCTTGCTACTCTTATATCTCACATCCTCTTGGTAAACTGAGGTGTGGCCATCCCTCACTCTCACCAGCATTCTAGGCCAGCAAGAATTCCATACCAGTCTGTGCTCAGATGGAGCCTTGGTGCCCTACCTGACCCTTCCCGATTTTTTTTTTTTCAGTTTGTTTGTTTTTGTCTGTTTTAAAACTACTATTATTATTATCAGGAGCTCTGGTAGCATAGTGCCTAAGGCACTTGACGAACAGAAACAGGGAGAAGTCATTCTGTATTCAACAGTATTTTAGTTGCCTAGTGCTGCTGTAGGAGCTCTGGTAGCATAGTGCCTAAGGC